>NC_057799.1:335649965-335905173 GCF_018294505.1 Triticum aestivum
ACCGCGTCGTCCCGCCGCCGCCGGAGCCTGCCGACCCCGCCGCCCGTCGCCGCCGCTCCGCTCGCAGTCGCCCCGCCGGAGTTGCCCGTCGCACCGTCATATCCGCCGCCGCCGCCGCCGACACGTTCGCCGAGGTAGCCGTCATTTTTTAAACCGATCGGTTTTATTTCGAAAACCCTAGATTCGTTTTTTTATTTAGATCGGTTCGGTTTTTCCCGGTTTAGTTAAATAGCTGACGTTCGTCTGTACGTTCATTTTAACGAACGTTGTTCACCCGTTAGTCATAGACAGCGAACGTTCGTTCGTTAGCCTATTCGTCCGTTTTCTTTTTCCAGGGTTTTTCCGCGATTATTTTCGATCGCGATTTCTGTCCTGATCTTCGTTTTAGTTTATCTCTCCTGATCTTCGTTTTAGTTTATCCATGATTATTTCGATCGCGATTTCTTCGATTTCTGTCCAAGATCGTTTATCGGAATCAAACGATTCAAGCGGCTAGATCTTCGTCTCGAAACCCTCTTTCTGTTTAATCAACTTGAACAAGATTTTGGTACTGTAAAATTTGACTTTAGTCTAGATTAGTAATCGGACCTTGTTTTTTTTTGCAGTTTGAGTTTCGTTGCTCCGTTTGATTTGATTGTTTTTGCAAACTAGAGTTCTTCAGTTGAACTTTCTGGTTAGATCTTATTATTTGAGTTTTACCTGTGCATCTTTGCTTGATTGCTTATGTATGCAATTGTTTGTTTGTGATAGAATTCCCGGAGTGCGAAGCGTGCTACTACGAGTCACTAGGTTTTGCGGATCGTCAGCAAGGCAAGCAACATATTGATCATACTCTTTTCATACCCAGTTTGTATGCATTAGTTACAATCCTCAAACATTGCATGATTAGGATGTGATTAACTTGTGGTTATTGGGAAGTAGATGATGAGGTAGAACCTATTACCTTTTATTATCAAACCCTTGGGAGTTACTTCTACGTTATGCTTATATTGCCATGCTATGCTCGTAGACGTGGATTGGGTTTGAGTGAATCCATGACAGATGTGAGATTATTAATTAATGGTTCCATTTAAGGTGGAAATTTTAATACACATCTGGGTGGATTGTTGGTTTTGGGCACCTGGGGTTATACTAGTGTTGTCCTAGGAGATCCGGGGTTTATACCGTGTGATTCTCCTATGGTCCGCCACCCAGGCTCAAAGGGATCGTCAGATTATTCATGCTAGAAACTTCTGTGTGCAGCCACAAGCCATTATGGGCTCTGGCATAGTTGAGTATGTTGCGTGACCTCTTCCAGTGGTAGGCTAGTAGATGTAGGGGATGTAGGTTGGTACTGTCTACCCGGGGTCAGAGTTAATGCTTCTGAAAGACTGTGTCTCGGTCATCCATTTCTCAAACACCATGTAGTGCGTGAAATCAAACGGAGGAGATCGAGTCTCGTGGGGAGAAGTGCGCAAACCTCTGCATAGTGTAAAAACTAATCATGGTTAGCCGTGTCCCCGGTTATGGACACCTTGAGTATCTGGTACTTGAATTATTGGTTTGATCTCATCACTCTAAATTAATTTGTTGGGTTGATAATTACTTTCTAATTGGGATTGAGATGGGGGTACCACTCTCAATGTTTCAACCACCATGATAGTTAAATAAAATATATTCCTTTGTTGTAGGGAAAAATTGGCTTTTCGCGAAAACATATAACCTTAGAGCCTCCACCAGCCATATATGCATGTAGTGATAGTATTTATCTGTTCATTTCTCTACTGTGTTATATTGCCAGCATATTCCATGTGCTGACCCATTTTCGGGCTGCAATGTATCATGTTGCAGACTTTTCAGACGAGGAGTAAGGTGCAATAGGTCGTTTGTCATGCACTCAGCTATGCCGTTGGAGTTGATGGACTCACTTTATCTTCCAAGCCTTCCGCTTTTATCGTATTAGATGGCCTTAAGCCATATTTATTGTAATAAGTTCTCTTTTGAGACATTCGATGTAATAAGTGTGTGATTGCTACTCTGTTATAAATCCTTTGAGTACTGTGTGTGTCAGCATTACCGATCCAGGGATGACACTGAACACAGAGATTTGACCATCTAAGGTCGGATCGCTACAATAGATCTCGCATGATCGTAGGAAATTCTTTGAATTACTACGTTACCCAACAGTGGTATCAGAGCCAGGTCTATCCATAGATGATATGCACGAGTAGAACACAAAGAGTTGTGGGCAATAATAATAATACTGCTTACCACGAACGTCTTACTTTGAGTCGGCGGTATTGTTTGATGATGCGGCCCGGACCGACATTACATGATCGCGTTCATGACACTGGTTCTACCGACGTGCTTCGCACACAGGTGGCTGGCGGGTGTCTGTTTCTCCAACTTTAGTTGAATCAAGTTTGACTACGACCAGTCCTTGTTGAAGGTTAAAACAGCACATTTGAAGAAAAATCGTTGTGGTTTTGATGCGTAGGTAAGAACAGTTCTTGCTAGAAGCCCGTAGCAGCCACGTAAAACTTGCAACAACAAAGTAGAGGACGTCTAACTTATTTTTGCAGGGCATGTTGTGATGTGATATGGTCAAGACGTGATGAGATATAAATTGTTGTATGAGATGATCATGTTTTGTATAAGTTATCGGCAACTGGCAGGAGCCTTATGGTTGTCGCTTTATTGTATGAAATGCAATCGCCATGTAATTGCTTTACTTTATCACTAAGCAGTAGCGATAGTCATAGAAGCAATAGTTGGCGAGACGACAACGATGCTACGATGGAGGTCAAGGTGTCAAGCCGGTGACGATGGAGATCATGACGGTGCTTTGGAGATGGAGATCAAAGGCACAAGATGATGATTGCCATATCATGTCACATATTTTGATTGCATGTGATGTTTATCCTTTATGCATCATATTTTGCTTAGTACGGCGGTAGCATTATAAGATGATCCCTCACTACATTTCAAGGTATAAGCGTTCTCCCTCAGTATGCACCGTTGCTACAGTTCGTCGTGCCGAGACACCACGTGATGATCGGGTGTGGTAAGCTCTACGTTCACATACAACGGGTGCCAGCCAGTTTTGCACGTGCAGAATTCTTGGGTTAAACTTGACGAGCCTAGCATATGTAGATATGGCCTCGGAACACTAAGACCGAAAGGTCGAACTTGAATCATATAGTAGATATGATCAACATAGAGATGTTCACCATTGAAAACTACTCCATCTCACATGATGCTCGGACATGGTTTAGTTGATATGGTTCACATGATCATTTAGATGACTAGAGGGATGTCTATCTAAGTGGGATTTCTTAAGTAATATGATTAATTGAACTTAAATTTTTCGTGAACTTAGTCCTGATAGTATTTGCATATCTATGTTGTAGATCAATAGCTCGCGTATAGCTCCCCTGTTTTATTTTTGTTATGTTCCTAGAGAAAACTTAGTTGAAAGATGATAGTAGCAATGATGCGGACTGGGTCCATGATCTAAGGATTATCCTCATTGCTGCACAGAATAATTATGTCCTTGATGCACCGCTATGTGACAGACCTATTGCAGGAGCACAAGCAGACATTATGAATGTTTGACATGCTCGGTATGATGACTACTTGATAGTTTAGTCCACCATGCTTTACGGCTTGGAATCGGTACTTCAAAAATGTTTTGAACACCATGGAGCATATGAGATGTTCCAAGAGCTGAAAATGATATTTCAGACGCATGCCCGTGCTAAGAGGTATGAGACCTCTAACAAGTACTTTGCCTACAAGATCGAGGAGAATAGCTCAGCTAGTGAGCATGTGCTCAGAATGTCTGAGTACTACCATCGCTTGAATCAAGTGGGAGTTAATCTTCCAGATAAGATAGTGATTGACAGAGTTCTCTAGACACTATCACCAAGTTACTAGAACTTCGTGATGAACAATAATATGCAAGGGGTGATGAAAACGATTCCCAAGCTCTTCGTGATGCTGAAATCAGCGAAGGTACAAATCAAGAAATAGCATCAAGTGTTGATGGTTAACAAGACCACTAGTTTCAAGAAAAAGGGCAAGGGAAAGAAAGGGGACTTCAAAAATGGCAAGCAAGTTGTCACTCACGTGAAGAAGCCCAAAGCTAGACCCAAGCCTGAAACTGAGTGATTCTACTGCAAAGGAAATGGTCACTGGAAGTGGAACTACCCCAATACTTGGCGAATAAGAAGGATGGAAAAGTGAACAAAGGTATATTTGATATACATGTTATTGATGTGTACTTTACTAGTGTTCATAGTAGCCCCTCGGTATTTGATACCAGTTCAAGTTGCAAAGATTTGTAACTCGCAAGAGGAGTTGCAAAATGAACAGATACTAGTTGAAGGCGAGGTGACGATGTGTGTTGGAAGTGATTCCAAGGTTGATAAGATCAGTATCGCACACTCCCTTTACCTTCGGGATTAGTACTGAACCTAAAATAAATGTTATTTGGTGTTTGTGTTGAGCATAATATGATTGTATCATGTTTATTGCAATACGGTTATTCATTTAAGTCAAAGAATAATTGTTATTCTGTTTACATGAATAAAACCTTCTGTGGTCGTACACCCAAGGTGAATGGTTTATTGAATCTTGATCGTAGTGATACACATATTCATAATATTGATGCCAAAAGAGATGCAAAGTTGATAATGATAGTGCAACATACTAGTGGCACTACCGTTTAGGTCATATTGGTGTAAAGCGCATGAAGAAACTCCATGCGGATAGACTTTTGGAACAACTTGATTATGAATCATTTGATGCTTGCGAACGATGCCTCATGGGCAAGATGACTAAGATTCCGTTCTTTGGAACAATGGAGCGAGCCACAGACTTATTGGAAATAATACATACGATGTATGCGGTCCGATGAGTGTTGAGGCTCGCGGTGGGTATCGTTATTTTCTGACCTTCACAGATGATTTGAGTAGATATGGGTATATCTACTTAATTAAACATAAGTCTGAAACATTTGAAAAGTTGAAAGAATTTTAGAGTGAAGTGGAAAATCATCGTAACAAGAAAATAAAGTTTCTATGATCTGATCAGGGAGGTGAATATTTGAGTTATGAGTTGGTCTTCATTTAAAACAATGTGGAATGGTTTCACAACTCACGCCACCTAGAACACCATAGCAGAATGGCGTGTCCGAACGTCATAACCGTACTTTATTAGATATGGTACGATCTATGATGTCTCTTACCGATTTACCACTATCGCTTTGGGGTTATGCATTAGAGACAACTGCATTCACGTTAAATAGGGCACCATCTAAATCCGTTGAGATGACAACGTATGAACTATAGTTTGGCAAGAAACCGTAAGCTGGCGTTTCTTAAAGTTTGGTGATGTGATCCTTATGTGAAAAAGCTTCAACCTGATAAGCTCGAACCCAAATCAGGGAAATGCATCTTCATAGGATACCCAAAGGAAACTGTTGGGTCACTACTGAAGGATACTACTAACGCGACACTACGATCAGAGACCCTTTGCCGAAACTGTGTGCGATGCAATAATCGCAAATGGTGGTGTAAAAAACCGTCAAAAAGGGTGAAAAATGTTTGCGATGGCGGAGCCATCAACCACGGTTCAGATTTTAGTTGCGTGTGTGATGCAGGGCTCACAGTTAATCCATTGAAACTGTCTGCGATGAGGCAGAACAACAGAAACGGGCAGCCATAACAATGTGTGTGCGATGCAGGACACCCGTTAATCCATTCGAACTATTTGTGATGAGGTAGAACAACAGAAACGGGCAGCCATATCAATGTGTGTGCGATATACGGCATACGGTTCAGTCGGACGAACTGTTTTTGATTAGGGAACACAACAGAAATGGTTCAACTTAACAAGATATGTGTGATATGCGGCATACAGTTCACACGGATGAATTGTTTGCGATGAGCCAAAAGAACACAAATGAGTCGTGTAAACAAGATGTGTGTGATACGTGGCAAACAGCCGACTCGGATGAACTGTTTGCGATGAGAAATGACAACACAAATGGTTAGTACAGTTATTTAGTGTGCGATTCTGTGTGTACAAAAAACTTTGAAAAATACAAACTAGTTGCTTGTGGTGGCTAGGAGTATCGCACACGATGCGTCTGCGAGTACTCATGTGTGATGATTAGTATGTTGCACACACGTTTGCTTATGTTAACATGTGTGTGAATTTGCAATATGGACAGTTAATATGCAAATGCCTTCTGGAGATCGGGCACACGCTTAAACTATATGAACTGTGTACGATACTAATACTTTCCATGAAAATTTATGAACTTGGGTAACAACATTTGAGTAACATATATATAGTGGTTACACTATTCGAAAAAAGGAGGATCTTCGTAACACGGTTTTGACAACCATATTGTCCATATCTACATACTTAACATAGTAACAACTATCACATTTTAAGAGGCTAAGCCAACAACCATATGGTCCATATCTACATACTTAACATATATAGTAACTAAAGAAAATATGCCCTAGAGGCAATAATAAAGTTATTATTTATTTCCTTATTTCATGATAAATGTTTATTATTCATGCTAGAATAGTATTAACCGAAAACATAATACTTGTGTGAATACATAGACAAACAGAGTGTCACTAGTATGCCTCTACTTGAGTAGCTCGTTGATCAAAGATGGTTATGTTTCCTAGCCATACACATGAGTTGTCATTTGATTAACGGGATCACATCATTAGGAGAATCATGTGATTGACTTGACCCATTCCGTTAGCTTAGCACTCGATCGTTTAGTATGTTGCTATTGCTTTCTTCATGACTTATACATGTTCCTATGACTATGAGATTATGCAACTCCCGTTTACTAGAGGAACACTTTGTGTGCTACCAAACGTCACAACGTAACTGAGTGATTATAAAGGTGCTCTACAGGTGTCTCCAAAGGTACTTGTTGGGTTGGCGTATTTCGAGATTAGGATTTGTCACTCCGATTGTCGGAGAGGTATCTCTGGGCCCACTCGGTAATGCACATCACTTAAGCCTTGCAAGCATTGCAACTAATGAGTTAGTTGCAGGATGATGTATTACGGAACGAGTAAAGAGACTTGCCGGTAACGAGATTGAACTAAGTATTGAGATACCGATGATCGAATCTCGGGCAAGTAACATACCGATGACAAAGGGAACAACGTATGTTGTTATGCGGTTTGACCGATAAAGATCTTCGAAGAATATGTGGGAGCCAATATGAGCATCTAGGTTCCGATATTGGTTATTGACCGGAGACGTGTCTCGGTCATG
Organism: Triticum aestivum; assembly: GCF_018294505.1. Lineage (NCBI taxonomy): Eukaryota > Viridiplantae > Streptophyta > Magnoliopsida > Poales > Poaceae > Triticum > Triticum aestivum. Next base: position 335,657,262 of record NC_057799.1, read on the forward strand.
TCTACATAGTTCTCGAACCCGTAGGGTCCGCACTCTTAAAGTATCGATGACAGTTATATTATGAGTTTATATGTTTTGATGTACCGAAGGTAGTTCGGAGTCCCGGATGTGATCACGGATATGACGAGGAGTCTCGAAATGGTTGAGACATGAAGATTGATATATTGGACGACTATATTCGGACACCGGAATGGTTTCGAGGGTTATCGGATATATACCGGAGTACCGGGGCTTACCGGAACCCCCTCGGGGGGGTTTAATGGGCCTACATGGGCCTTAGTGGAGAAGAGGAGGGGCGGCCAGGGCAGGCCATGCGCCCCTCCCCCTCTAGTCCGAATTGGACAAGGAGGGGGCTGCGGCGCCCCCCTTTCCTTCCTCTCTCCCTCCTACTTCCCCCCTTCTCCTAATCCAACAAGGAAGGGAGGGAGTCCTACTCCCGGTGGGAGTAGGACTCCTGCTGGCGCGCCTCCTCCTGGCCGGCCACCTCTCTCCCCCTTGCTCTTTTATATACGGGGGCAGGGGGCACCCCAGAGACACAACAATTGATCATTGATCTTTTAGCCGTGTGCGGTGGCCCCCTCCACCATAGTCCACCTCGATAATATCGTAGCGGTGCTTAGGTGAAGCCCTGCATCGGTAGAACATCATCATCGTCACCACACCGTCGTGCTGACGAAACTCTCCCTCAACACTAGGATGGATCGGAGTTCGAGGGACGTCATCGAGCTGAACGTGTGCTGAACTCGAAGGTGCCAGACATTCGGTACTTGATCGGTCGGATCGTGAAGACGTACGACTACATCAACCGCGTTGTGCTAACGCTTCCGCTTTCGGTCTACGAGGGTACGTGGACACACTCTCCCCTCTCGTTGCTATGCATCACCATGATCCTGTGTGTGCGTAGGAATTTTTTTTGAAATTACTACGTTCCCCAACAGTGGCTTGCAAGCCAGGTTTTATGCGTAGATGTTATACGCACGAGTAGAACACAAGTGAGTTGTGGGCGATACAAGTCATACTGCTTACCAGCAGGTCACACTTTGAAGCGGCCCGGACGGACATTACGCGTACACTTACGCGAGACTGGTTCTACCAACGTGCTTTGCACACAGGTGGCGTGTGGGTGTCAGTTTCTCCATCTTTAGTTGAACCGAGTGTGGCAACGCCCGGTCCTTGAGAAGGTTAAAACAGCACTAACTTGACGAACTATCGTTGTGGTTTTGATACGTAGGTAAGAATGGTTCTTGCTCAGCCCATAGCAGCCACGTAAAACTTGCAACAACAAAGTAGAGGACGTCTAACTTGTTTTTGCAGGGCATGTTCTGATGTGATATGGTCAAGGCATGATGCTATATTTCATTGTATGAGATTATCATGTTTTGTAACCAAGTTATCGGCAACTGGCAGGAGCCATATGGTTGTCGCTTTATTGTATGCAATGCAAACGCCCTGTAATGCTTTACTTTATCACTAAGCGGTAGCGATAGTCGTAGAAGCATAAGTTGGCGAGATGACAACGATGCTACGATGGAGATCAAGGTGTCGCGCCGGTGACGATGGTGATCATGACGGTGCTTCGGAGATGGAGATCACAAGCACAAGATGATGATGGCCATATCATATCACTTATATTGATTGCATGTGATGTATATCTTTTATGCATCTTATCTTGCTTTGATTGACGGTAGCATTATAAGATGATCTCTCACTAAATTATCAAGGTATAAGTGTTCTCCCTGAGTATGCACCGTTGCAAAGTTCTTCGTGCTGAGACACCACATGATGATCGGGTGTGATAGGCTCTACGTTCAAATACAACGGGTGCAAAACAGTTGCACACGCGGAATACTCAGGTTAAACTTGACGAGCCTAGCATATAACAGATATGGCCTCGGAACACTGAGACCGAAAGGTCGAGCGTGAATCATATAGTAGATATGATCAACATAGTGATGTTCACCATTGAAACTACTCCATCTCATGTGATGATCGTACATGGTTTAGTTGATATGGATCACGTGATCACTTAGAAGATTAGAGGAATGTCTATCTAAGTGGGAGTTCTTAAGTAATATGATTAATTTAACTTAAATTTATCATGAACTTAGTCCTGGTAGTATTAGCATATCTACGTTGTAGATCAATAGCTCGCGTTTTGCTCCCTTGTTTTATTTTGATATGTTCCTAGAGAAAACTAAGTTGAAAGATGTTAGTAGCAATGATGCGGACTTGGTCCGTGATCTGAGGATTAACCTCATTGCTGCACAGAAGTATTATGTCCTTGATGCACCGCTAGGTGACAGACCTATTGCAGGAGCAGATGCAGACGTTATGAACGTTTGACAAAATCTCGGTATGATGACTACTTGATAGTTTAGTGCACCATGATTTACGGCTTAGAACCGGGACTTCAAAAATGTTTTGAACGCCACAGAGCATATAAGATGTTCCAAGAGTTGAAATTGGTATTTCATACTCATGCCCGTGTCGAGAGGTATGAGACCTCTGACAGTACTTCGCCTACAAGATGGAGGAGAATTGCTCAGCTAGTGAGCATGTGCTCAGAATGTCTGAGTACTACAATCACTTGAATCAAGTGGGAGTTAATCTTCTAGATAAGATAGTGATTGACAGAGTTCTCTAGTCACTATCACCGAGTTACTAGAACTTTGTGATGAACTATAATATGCAAGGGATAACGGAAATGATTCCCAAGCTCTTCGTGATGCTGAAATCGACGAAGGTAGAAATCAAGAAAAACATCAAGTGTTGATGGTTGACAAGACCACTAGTTTCAAGAAAAGGGCAAAGGGAAGAAGGGGAACTTCAAGAAGAACGGCAAGCGAGTTGCTGCTCAAGTGAAGAAGCCCAAGTCTGGACCTAAGCCTGAGACTGAGTGCTTCTACTGCAAAGGAACTGGTCACTGGAAGCGGAACTGCCCCAAGTATTTGGCGGATAAGAAGGATGGCAAAGTGAACAAAGGTATATTTGATATACATGTTATTGATGTGTACTTTACTAGTGTTTATAGCAACCCCTCAGTATTTGATACTAGTTCAGTTGCTAAGATTAGTAACTTGAAACGGGAGTTGCAGAATAAACAGAGACTAGTTAAGGGTGAAGTGACGATGTGTGTTGGAAGTGGTTCCAAGATTGATATGATCATCATCGCAGACTCCCTATACTTTCGGGATTAGTATTGAACCTAAATAAGTGTTATTTGGTGTTTGCGTTGAGCATGAATATGATTTGATCATGTTTATTGCAATACGGTTATTCATTTAAGTTAGAGAACAATTGTTGTTCTGTTTACATGAATAAAAACCTTCTATGGTCATACACACCAACGAAAATGGTTTGTTGGATCTCGATCATAGTGATACACATATTCATAATATTGAAGCCAAAAGATGCAAAGTTAATAATGATAGTGCAACTTATTCGTGGCACTGCCGTTTAGGTCATATTGGTGTAAAGCGCATGAAGAAACTCCATGCTGATGGGATTTTGGAATCACTTGATTATGAATCACTTGATGCTTGCGAACCATGCCTTATGGGCAAGATGACTAAAACTCCGTTCTCCGGAACAATGGAGCAAGCAACTGGCTTATTGGAAATAATACATACTGATGTATGCGATCCGATGAGTGTTGAGGCTCGTGGCGGGTATCGTTATTTTCTGACCTTCACAGATGATTTGAGCAGATATGGGTATATCTACTTGATGAAACATAAGTCTGAAACATTTGAAAAGTTCAAAGAATTTCAGAGTGAAGTGGAAAATCATCGTGACAAGAAAATAAAGTTTCTACGATCTGATCGCGGAGACAAATATTTGAGTTACGAGTTTGGTCTTCAATTAAAACAATGTGGAATAGTTTCACAAATTCGTGCCACCTGGAACACCACAGCATAATGGTGTGTCCGAACGTCATAACCGTACTTTATTGGATATAGTGCAATCTATGATGTCTCTTACCGATTTACCATTATCTTTCTGGGGTTATGCATTAGAGACAGCTGCATTCACATTAAATAGGGCACCGTCTAATCCGTTGAGACGACACCGTATGATCTATGGTTTGGCAAGAAACCTAGGCTGTCATTTCTTAAAGTTTGGGGTTGTGATGCTTATGTGAAAAAGTTTCATCCTGATAAGCTCAAACCCAAATCGGAAAAGTGCGTCTTCATAGGATACCCAAAAGTTACTATTGGGTACACCTTCTATCATAGATCCAAAGGCAAGATATTCGTTACTAAGAATGGATCCTTTCTAGAGAAGGAGTTTCTCTCAAAAGGATGAAAGTAGAACTTGATGAGGTAACTGTACCTGCTCCCTTATTGGAAAGTAGTTCATCACAGAAATCTGTTCCTGTGACTCCTACACCAATTAGTGAGGAAGCTAATGATGATGATCATGTAACTTCAGATCAAGTTACTACCGAACCTCATAGGTCAACCAGAGTGAGATCCGCGCCATAGTGGTACGGTAATCCTGTTCTGGAGGTCATGTTACTAGACCATGACGAACCAACGAACTATGAAGAAGCAATGGTGAGCCCAGATTCCGCAAAATAGCTTGAGGCCATGAAATCTGAGATGGGATCCATGTATGAGAACAAAGTATGGATTTGATTGACTAGCCCAAATGACCGGCGAGCCATTGAGATTAAATGGATCTTCAAGAGGAAGACGGACGCTGATAGTAGTGTTACTATCTACAAAGCTAGAATTGTCGCAAAAGGTTTTCAACAAGTTCAAGGTGTTGACTACGATGAGAGATTCTCACTCGTATCTATGCTTAAGTCTGTCCGAATCATGTTAGCAATTGCCGCATTTTATGAAAACTGGCAAGTGGATAAACAAAACTGCATTCCTTAATGGATTTATTAAAGAAGAGTTGTATATGATGCAACTAGAAGGTTTTGTCGATCCTAAAGGTGTTAACAATATGTGCAAGCTCCAGTGATCCATCTATGGACTGGTGCAAGCATCTCGGAGTTGGAATATACGCTTTGATGAGTTGATCAAAGCATATAGTTTTATACAGACTTGTGGTGAAGCCTGTATTTACAATAAAGTGAGTGGGAGCACTACAACATTTCTGATAAGTATATGTGAATGACATATTGTTGATCGGAAATAAAGTAGAATTATTCTCCAAAGCATAAAGGAGTGTTTGAAAGGAGTTTTTTAAAGAAAGACCTCGGTGAAGCTGCTTACATATTGAGCATCAAGATCTATAGAGATAGATCAAAATGCTTGATAAGTTTTTTCAATGAGTACATACCTTGACAAGATTTTGAAGTAGTTCAAAATGGAACAGTCAAAGAAAGAGTTCTTGCCTGTGTTACAAGGTGTGAAATTGAGTAAGCCTCAAAGCCCGACCACGGCAGAAGATAGAAAGAGAATGAAAGTCATTCCCTATGCCTCAGCCATAGGTTCTATAAAGTATGCCATGCTATGTACCAGATCTATTGTATACCCTACACTGATTTTGGCAAGGGAGTACAATAGTGATCTAGGAGTAGATCAATGGACAGCGTTCAAAATTATCGTTAGTGGAATAAGGATATGTTTCTCGATTATGGAGGTGAGAAAAGGTTCGTCGTAAAAGGGTTACATCGATACAAGTTTTGGTACTGATCCATATGACTCTAAGTCTTCATCTGGATACATATTGAAAGTGGGAGCAATTAGCTAAAGTAGCTCTGTGCAGAGCATTGTAGACATAGAAATTTGCAAAATACATACAGATCTGAATATGGCAGACCCGTTGACTAAACTTCTCTCACAAGCAAAACTTGATCACACCTTAGTACTCTTTGGGTGTTAATCACATAGCGATGTGAACTAGATTATTGAATCTAGGAAACCCTTTGGGTGTTGGTCACATGACGATGTGAACTATGGGTGTTAATCACATGGTGATGTGAACTATTGATGTTAAATCACATGGCGATGTGATCTTGATTATTGACTCTAGTGCAAGTGGGAGACTGAAGGAAATATGCCCTAGAGGCAATAATAAAGTTATTATTTATTTCCTTATTTCATGATAAATGTTTATTATTCATGCTAGAATTGTATTAACCGGAAACATAATACTTGTGTGAATACATAGACAAACAGAGTGTCACTAGTATGCCTCTACTTGACTAGCTCGTTGATCAAAGATGGTTATGTTTCCTAGCCATAGACATGAGTTGTCATTTGATTAACGGGATCACATCATTAGGAGAATGATGTGATTGACTTGACCCATTCCGTTAGCTTAGCACTCGATCGTTTAGTATGTTGCTATTGCTTTCTTCATGACTTATACATGTTCCTATGACTATGAGATTATGCAACTCCCGTTTACCGGAGGAACACTTTGTGTGCTACCAAACATCACAACGTAACTGGGTGATTATAAAGGTGCTCTACAGGTGTCTCCAAAGGTACTTGTTGGGTTGGCATATTTCGAGATTAGGATTTGTCACTCCGATTGTCGGAGAGGTATCTCTGGGCCCACTCGGTAATGCACATCACTTAAGCCTTGCAAGCATTGCGACTAATGAGTTAGTTGCGGGATGATGTATTACGGAACAAGTAAAGAGACTTGCCGGTAATGAGATTGAACTAGGTATTGAGATACCGACGATCGAATCTCGGGCAAGTAACATACCGATGACAAAGGGAACAACATATGTTGTTATGCGGTTCGACCGATAAAGATCTTCGTAGAATATGTTGGAGCCAATATGAGCATCCAGGTTCCTCTATTGGTTATTGACCGGAGATGTGTCTCGGTCATGTCTACATAGTTCTCGAACCCGTAGGGTCCGCACGCTTAAAGTTTCGATGACAGTTATATTGTGAGTTTATATGTTTTGATGTACCGAAGGTAGTTCGGAGTCCCAGATGTGATCACGGACATGATGAGGAGTCTCAAAATGGTCGAGACATGAAGATTGATATATTGGACGACTATATTCGGACACCAGAATGGTTCCGGGGGTTATCGGATATATACCGGAGTACCGGGGGTTACCGGAACCCTCCCGGGGGGTTTAATGGGCCTACATGGGCCTTAGTGGAGAAGAGGAGGGGCGGCCAGGGCAGGCCGCGCGCCCCCTCCCCCTCTAGTCCGAATTGGACAAGGAGGGGGCGGCGCCCCCTTTCCTTCCTCTCTCCCTCTTCCTTCCCCCCTTCTCCTAATCCAACAAGGAAGGGAGGGAGTCCTACTCCCGGTGGGAGTAGGACTCCTCCTGGCGCGCCTCCTCCTGGCCGGCCGCCTCTCCCCCCTTGCTCCTTTATATACGGGGGCAGGGGGCACCCCAGAGACACAACAATTGATCATTGATCTTTTAGCAGTGTGCGGTGCCCCCTCCACCATAGTCCACCTCGATAATATCGTAGCGGTGCTTAGGCGAAGCCCTGCGTCGGTAGAACATCATCATCGTCACCACGCCGTCGTGCTGACGAAACTCTCCCTCAACACTCGGCTGGATCGGAGTTCGACGGACGTCATCGAGCTGAACGTGTGCTGAACTCGGAGGTGCCGTATGTTCGGTACTTGATCGGTCGGATCGTGAAGACGTAGGACTACATCAACTGCGTTGGGCTAACGCTTCCGCTTTCGGTCTACGAAGGTACGTGGACACACTCTCCCCTCTCGTTGTTATGCATCACCATGATCCTGTGTGTGCATAGGAAATTTTTGTAATTACTACGTTCCCCAACAGTAACAGCTAGCACATTTTAAGAGGCTGAGGGCCAGCAACCACAACTATCCACTGGAAGCAGCTTGATCACGGCGACTCGGCATCTTGTCAATGAAAAGGAAGAGCCCTCATGTGCCTTGGTAGAGCATGAGTAGAACAGTGTCTCCAATTTTCCAATATGGATGCATTGCCACGAGAAGCGAGAACTTGTTAATTTGAATGGTTCCATTTTTGTGGGAAATGCAGTACCGTGCAATCACTTTGGCGTTATTAGAAGGCACAAGTGTAACTCGACCACGCCGGGAAATCGATCCAGGAACTGCTACAGGGGGCAATTTCTGTTGACATGTAGAATAAAAAATAATTGTAACATATCGTTGAAGATATATATAGTTTATGAGGATCAATATTACAATAAGACTTTTTACCAGCGTTTTGTGCACACAATTGGTCTTGTTCAGTGTGTGCACCATAGGTCTAATTAATCCCATCCAAAATCCAGCGTTCATACACTGTGCTATCTTTGTCAGATTATCAACAAAGTTTATGACATGCTTCACGTCCTTCCAGTGAAATTTGGTACGCTTAGTAACATACAGATTGTTCACTATGCATCCAACATATCCTGCTTAAAAGGTGGAAATATATTATTTATTCAGAACATGGCAGAAGAATATATAGTGCACATAAATTGGTAAATAGAATTTTTTACTGCCTAGGAACGGAATCAGAATATGATAGAACAATTGGTTGCTTAAATAGTGATCAATTGGTTGCTTAAATAGTAATATGACAGCATGGAAAAAGTTGAAAGGACACTAACCTCGATCAGACTTTGATCGGCTGATGATGTTGGGGAAGTAAACATCCATGTAAATTAGACCAGGCTGTGGTGCACGCACTAGAATTTTATTGCCAGCTTTCAGTTCATAACACTTAGACATTTTTCTCCAAAGGTTCGCATTAAAATAGGAGTGACTGATTGCTCTCTGACTATGGCGCTAGAAAAGCTCCTGTCTGCTAGGACTACGTCGGTATTTCCCCAAAGAGGAAGGGATGATGCAGCACAACGACGGTAGGTATTTCCCTCAGTGAAGAAACCAAGGTTATCACCCCAGTAGGAGAACCAAGCAACACAACGTAAACAACACCTGCACACAAATAACAACACCTCGCAACCCGACGTGTTAAAGGGGTTGTCAATCCCTTTCGAGTAACGATGCCAAAAATTTGTAATAGATTGAAATAATAGATCGCAAATGAAATCAAGTGCAGCAAAGTATATTTGTATTTTTGGTTTAATAGATCTGAATAAAATGCAAAGGAAAAGTAGATCGCAAGCAAACATATGAGAAAGAAGACCTGGGGGGCGTAGATTTCACTAGTGGCTTCTCTCGAGAAAGATAGCAAACGCTGGGTAAACAAATTACTGTTGGGAAATTGATAGAACCTCAAATAATTATGACGATATCCAGGCAATGATCATTACATAGGCATCACGTCCAAGATTAGTAGACCGACTCCTGCCTGCATCTACTAATATTACTCCACACATCGACCGCTATCCAGCATGCATCTAGTGTATCAAGTTCATGGAAAACGGAGTAATGCAATAAGAACGACGACATGATGTAGACAAGATCCGTTTATCTATTGCGTAGATATAGATCCCATCTTTTTATCCTTAGTAGCAACGATACATACGTGTTGTTTCCCTTTCTGTCACTAGGATCAAGCACCGTATGATCGAACCCACTACCGGGCACCTCTTCCCATTGCAAGATAAATAGATCAAGTTGGCCAAACAAAACCCAAATATCGGAGAAGAAATACGAGGCTATAAGAGATCATGCATATAAGAGATCAAAGAAACTCAAATAACTTTCATGGATATAAAAAGATATGACTGATCATAAACTTAAAGGTCATCAGATCCCAACAAACATACTGCAAAAAGAGTTACATTATATGGATCTCCAAGAGACCATTGTATTGAGAATTGAGCGAGATAGAGAAAGCCATCTAGCTACTAACTACGGACCCGGAGGTCTACAAAGGACTACTCACGCATCATCGGAGAGGCACCAATGGAGGTGGTGAACCCCATCTGAGATGGTGTCTAGATTGGATCTGGTGGTTCTCGACCCTGCGGCGGCTGGATGAATATTTCATCGACTCCCCTAGGGTTCTGGTATTTTTGGGGTATTTATAGAGCAAAGAGGCCGTCCGAGGGGCACCCGAGGTGGGCACAACCCACCAGGGCGCGCCTGGCCCTCCTGGCGCGCCCTGGTGGGTTGTCCCCTCCTCGAGACTCCCCCCAGGTGCAACCAGGGCCCGTTGTGTTCCTTCTGGCCCATAAAAAATTCTCCGTGGAGTTTCGTGGCATTTGGACTTCGTCTGATATTGATTTCCTGCAATGTAAAAAACATGGAAAAAACAACAACTGGCACTTGGCACTATGTCAATAGTTAGTACCAAAAAATGATATAAACTATGAAATGATTATAAAACATCCAAGATTGATAATAAAACAGCATGGAACAATCAAAAATTATAGATACATTGGAGACGTATCGGCATCCCCAAGCTTAACTCATGCTCGTCCTCGAGTAGGTAAGTGATAAAAACAGAATTTTTGATATGGAGTGCTGTTTATCATGTCGTATCATATTCTTTTTCTTATAGCATGGACATTTGGACTTTTATGTAATTCAAAGCAATAGTCTAGTTTTGACATAATAATTTAGATACTCAAGCATATCAACAAGCAACCATGTCTTTCAAAATATCAACGCTAAAACAAGTTATCCCTTGCCCATCATGCTCAAACATTGATCCATTCATGAAACACACTCGAATATTAACTACACCCGATACTTAAGTACGATCATATTGCCTCCTGGTTGGTGCTTTAATAAGAGAGGATGGAGACTCAAATTCAAAATAAAAATTGCATAAAGTAAAATAAAGGCCCGTCGCAGAGGTAAGTAGGGATTTGTAGAGGTGCCAGAGCTCAAAGCAAAAACTTAGAGATAAAAACATTTTGGGAGGTGTACCCATCCCACCAACGAAAACGACTCAGAGTTCCCAACAATTTCTATGCTAGATATGCCATAGGCGGTTCCCAAACAGAAAATAAAGTTTATTCCTTTTTCCACCATACTTTCACTTTCCATGGCTAACCGTATCCACGGGTGCCCTTCATACCAACACTTTCCAAGGAATTTGTTATTTGACAACATAAAGTAAATTCATTTTTGCATTTTGGGACTGGGCATCCCTAAAACCTTTGCCTTACTCTCGTGCAATGACAAGTGAATAAACACTCATCGTGAGAATAACACATCCAGCATGGAAAATATTAGCCACCCGTTACCGTTCCGCGAGCGAAACAAACACACAAAAGAGAAGTTTATTTTGAAAATTAGAGATGGCACATGCAAATTTGCTTAGAACGGCAAAATCATACCGCGTATAGGTAGATATAGTGGACTCATGTGGCAAAACTGGTTTAAAGGATTTTGGATGCACAAGTAGAGGTCATACTTAGTGCAAAATTAAGGCTAACAAAAAGATTGAGAAGCGACCAACCAAGAAATGAATAATCTCATAAGCAAGCATTAAGCATAATTAACACCGAATAATGCACCACAAGTAAGATATAATTTTCATTGCAAGTTTATTGACTTTTGTGCATGAATAGGGAATCACAAACCTTAGAACCAATATTCTTACTAGAGCATAATTACTCATCAACATAACTCACATATCACATCATCATATCTCAAAACTATTACTAAGAATCAAGTTTATTTTGTCCAATGATCTTCATGACATTTTTTTTCTTTATCCTTCTTGGATATCTATCACTTTGGGACTAATTTTCATGTGTTGCTTTTCATAAGCTCAAACAAATATAAGTGAAGATCATGAGCATAATAAATTGTGTTTCTATCAAAATAATTTAAGTGAAGCAAGAGAGAATTTCTTTAAAATTACTAAGCACACCTTGCTCAAAAAGATATGAGTGAAGCACTAGAGCAAGTCCTAGCTCATAAAAGATTTAAGTGAAGCATAGCGTGCAAATCTAACAAGTCATGAAATAATTTTGGCTCTCTCAAATAGGTGTGTCCAGCAAGGATTGATGACTTAAAACACAAAATAAAACAAGAAAAGACACATGTCATACAAGACGCTCCAAGCAAAACACATATCATGTGATGAATAAAAATATAGCCTCGAGTAAAATACCGATAGTTGTTAGAAGAAAGAGGGGATGCCACTCGGGGGCATCCCCAAGCTTAGTTGGTTGCTCATTCTTGGATAATAGCTTGGGACGCCGGGGCATCCCCAAGCTTAGGCTCTTCTACCCTTCTTTCATCCATCGTAAGATAACCCAAAACTTGAAAATTTCAATCACACAAAACTCAACAAAACCTTCATGAGATCCGTTAGTGCAAGAAAAATAAATCTCTACTATAAGCGTTGTATCAAACCAATTCTTATTTTGTTTTTGTATTATATCTAATGTATTCCAACTTTTCTATGGCAAAAACTCATCAAAGAAAACCATAGAGCCATCAAAATAAGCACACAACACAAAGAAAACAGAATCTGTCAAAACAGAGCAGTCTGTAGCAATCTGATTTGTTTGAATACTTGTGGAACTCCAAAAGTTCTGAAAAACTAGGACAGCCTGGGTAATTTGTATATTAATCTTTGGCAAAAAGAATTGGCATTTTATCACGTTCTGGTGATTTTTAACAATTATTTTCGTGAGCACAAAGTTTCTGTCTTTTTCAGAAGATCAAACAACTATCACCCAAGAAGATCGTATTGGTTCTACTTAGCACAAACACTAATTAAAACACCAAAAACACAATCATAACAGTAGCATAATTTTGATAACACTCAAGAACAGAAAGCAAAAAGCAAAATAAATTTTATTCATTGGTTGCCTCCCAACAAGCGCTATAGTTTTACGCCCTTAGCTAGGCGTAAGGCAAGGATCTAAGTTTTGTCTTCTGATGTTTTGGCAACTTTTGTAAGGGTTTTCTCAAACCCGGGAGGCTCTTTACGCTTCCCTAAATTCTCTGGAAAAGAAACCATCTTAAGATCCAAAATATCCAATCGCTTGTTGCAAAGAGTAATTAAAGTATGCATGTGATTGATACTACCATTGAGGTGCTTGAGGGGTTCATTATATTTCTATATTTCAACCATATGTTTATGCAAATCACCAAGTTTGTCCAACATTTGAACTCCCTCAGGGGTAAAGGAAAGCCCCTTCTTTTGAGTAGGAATTCCCAAAATTCCTTCCAAGATTTCATAGGCAGCGTTCGCATCAAGCTCAATAAAATTTCCTTTAGCGGCAAAATCAAGAAGTTGTCTATGATGCAAAGCTAATCCTATGTAAAAATTACGAAGCAAAACCTTAGCATCCCCCTTTAGATTGGAAACATGATACGATTCCATAAGCCTATACAAGGCATCTTTCCAATTTTCTCCTTGTCTATGCTTTAAGTAAAGAACTTCAAAATCTGGTGACAAAGGAGGAGTAGAGACGCTAGCCATCGGGACTAGAAACAAGAGATCGGTGAAAAAAAGAGGCGAATAAAACGGCAATTTTTTTTGAAGTGGGGGAGAGGAAAATGAGAGTAAAATGGCAAATAATGTAAATTGTGAGGAGATGAGATTTGTGATTAGGAACCTGGTTATGTTGAAGATCCTCCCCGGCAACGGCGGCAGAAATTCCTTTTGATTGCTCGCTGACTATAGCGCCATAAAAGCTCCTGTCTGCTAGGACTATGTCGGTATTTCCCCAAAGAGGAAGGGATGATGCAGCACAGCGACGGTAGGTATTTCCCTCAGTGAAGAAACCAAGGTTATCGAACCAGTAGGAGAACCAAGCAACACAACGTAAATAGCATCTACACACAAATAACAACACCTCGCAACCCGACGTGTTAAAGGGGTTGTCAATCCCTTTCGGGTAACGATGCCAGAAATTTTTAATAAATTGAAATAATAGATCTCAAATAAAATAAAGTGAAGCAAAGTATTTTTGTATTTTTGGTTTAATAGATCTGAATAAAAATGGAAAGGAAAAGTAGATCGCAAGCAAATATATGAGAAAGAAGGCCCGGGGGCCGTAGATTTCACTAGTTGCTTCTCTCGAGAAATATAGCAAACGGTGGGTAAACAAATTACTGTTGGGCAATTGATAGAACCTCAAATAATTATGATGATATCCAGGCAAGAATCATTACATAGGCATCACGTCCAATATTAATAGACTAACTCCTGCCTGCATCTACTACTATTACTCCACACATCGACCGCTATCCAGCATGCATCTAGTGTATTAAGTTCATGGAAAAACGGAGTAATGCAATAAGAACGATGACATGATGTAGACAAGATCCGTTTATCTATTGCGTAGATATAGATCCCATCTTTTTATCCTTAGTAGCAACAATATATACGTGTTGTTTCCCTTTCTGTCACTGGGATCAAGCACCGTAAGATCGAACCCACTATTGGGCACCTCTTCCCATTGCAAGATAAATAGATCAAGTTGGAAAAACAAAACCCAAATATCGGAGAAGAAATACGAGGCTATAAGAGATCATGCATATAAGAGATCAAAGAAACTCAAATAACTTACATGGATATAAAAAGATATGACTGATCATAAACTCAAAATTCATCAGATCCCAACAAACACAGCGCAAAAAGAGTTACATCATATGGATCTCCAAGAGACCATTGTATTGAGAATTCAGCGAGAGAGAGAGAATCCATCTAGCTACTAACTACGGACCCGGGAGGTCTACAAAGAACTACTCACGCATCATCGGAGAGGCACCAATGGAGGTGGTGAACCCCATCCGAGATGGTGCCTAGATTGGATCTGGTGGTTCTGGACTCTACGGCGGCTGAATGAATATTTCGTCGACTCCCCTAGAGTTCTGGTATTTTTGGGGTATTTATATAGCAAAGAGCAGTCCGGGGTGCACCCGAGGTGGGCACAACCCACCAGGGCGCGCCTGGGCCTCCTGGCGCGCCCTTGTGGGTTGTCCCCTCCTGAAGACTCCCCCAGGTGCAACCAGTGCCCGTTGTGTTCCTTCTGGCCCATAAAAATTCTCCGTGGAGTTTCGTGGCATTTGGACTTTGTCTGATATTGATTTCATGTGATGTAAAAAACAAGGAAAAAACAATAACTGTCACTTGGCACTATGTCAATAGGTTAGTACCAAAAAATGATATAAAATGATTATAAAACATCCAAGATTGATAATAAAACAACATGGAACAATAAAAATATTATAGATACATTGGAGACATATTAGTGACCATCTTTATCAAGTTTTACGCTAACCGTCATTGTAAATCCATGTTGCGTTGTCAATATCAAATCCTAGGAGTCATCAACAAAGTAAAGCCGAAGATTTCCTTCTACTCCTCTCCTTCCAAAGCAAGGGATGTACTGCTTGAAATGAAAATTAAGATCGTAAATTAGATATATTGAAATAACAGAGCAAGATGCAAATACGGGAGTAACTGATAGAACAGATCAATATATAGATGAAAGCAAAGTAAAAAATTATAGAATTAAAAATAGATAATGTAACAAAGATTTGATGCAAATATATAGATAATGTAGCAACAGACGCTATATGTTCACAAATTTAGGCCATGCCGACTATGGTAGGTTGAGATTGAACATACCGAGCGCTCCCTGAAGTCATCCGGAATGGTGAGATAGAACTTCATTTCCGACTGGCCACGACCACAGTTGCCTGATTTGTGCTCGCACTGTGGACACATGAATGAACGCCCACGAATCAGCTAGAACAAAAATGATTCCATGGCGATTTCCGCTGGTTGATTAACAGCGACGGACGGACTGCGATAAGAGATGAGTGGATATTTCACTAATTAAGTTGATTACCTTCTCCATGAGAAAAATCCCCGGCCCAATCCCGCAGAAAACCCCAGTCGACCAGAGTCTAGAATGTCGGTGCAGATAGGCAGCGAAAAGCGGTAGGGGCGAAATCCTGTGCCGTTTGGAGCGCGACCTACGCCCGCCGCCAACAGCTGTCGAGCTTAGCATGCAGAGTTGTGGAGGAGTCCGCGGTGACTGAGTGGGGACGAAGTGGGCGAGGGTTTTCTTTTTCCTTTTGCATGTGTGAGTGAACACACACGGTTCGCAGAGGCGACGGAGATGAATCGTGTGCAATAGTAAATCACCGAGATTGAATGGGAATCCAAATTTCCTTTGTCCTCCATCCATGAGTTTTTTTCTACAATGAACATAAACCCTGCTAATCACCGTGTTCAAATTAGACAGTTTTCCAGGTTAATTTACAATATTTAGGGGATGATGTGCATTTTGTAGGCATTAATGCACATAATTCCAATTCAAACAATCTATGCATGAAAAGGTGTAGAAGAACTGTTTGGAAAACCATGCTCGTGCTATTTTGTACATTCTCATGCCTTTTACAAGGAATGGGCAGATATTTCAAGGATATGTGTAGCAATAGTCAACCATAAACGCGCTGTTTACTGGGTTAACAACTATACAAAAATGAAATACATGCTTGGAAAACATGACGCCTGGTGTGGTGCCATGGTATGACCTCACCGTGCCCTGGTAAAAATGTCGTCATGCACGCCTTTCATAAAACGAACCATCACCGAGGAAGTTTCATGGTTTCGAGGGGGAAATCACCAAGATTGAAGGGGGAGCAAATTTCCTTTGTCCTTGTCCACGAGTTTTTTTTCTATGATGAGCATACAACATGCAAATCACCGGATTCAAATTTGGCACTTTTCCAGGTTCATTTGCCATATTTAGGGGATTATATGCATTTCCTAGGCATTAATGCACATAATTCAAGTTCAAACAATCGGTGCATGAAAGGGTCCACAAGAACGGCCTGGAAAACAATGCTCGTGCCATTTAGTAAATTCTTATGCCTTTTACAAGGAAGGGACAGATATTTCGATGAAATGTGTGGCAATAGTCAACCACAAACGTTTGTTTATTGGGTTTTCAACTATATATAAAAAGAAATAAATGCTTGTAAAACATGACACCTGGCATGGTGTGCCATGGTATGACCTCACCATGCACTGGTAAAAATTAGAGAAGGTTTGGCTTATGTCGTCATGCACGGCCTTCATAAATAGAACCATCCCCAAAGAAGTTCCACGCTTTCGAGAGGGAAATCACCAAGATTGAAGGGGAATCCAAATTTTCTTCTTTCTTTGCCCTGGAGTTTTTTTCTACGACGAACATACACCCTGCAAATCACCGTGTCCAAATTTGGCATTTTTTCCGAGCTCATTTACCATATTTAGGGGATTATGTGCATTTTCTAGGCATTCAGTGCATATAAATCCAATCCAGCTACAGGTGCACGGGGGTGATGTGAGGGACGTGGATTGCCTTTCGAACACGGCGCATCCTATGGTGCACACGCGCGATCCGCGTGGCTGGGGTTCCGGCCAATCATAACGCAACACACAATAGGCTCAGCGCACACTGTTTCCGGAAGCGACGGAGATGAACCGTGTGCGATAATGAATGAGAAAAATTGTAAGGGAAGCCAAATTTTTGTTGTCGTTTGTCGTTGAGCTCTTGAATACCACCGCACTGTACAGTTGTCCGGCCCCTCCGTCCCAGAGCTCTCTCCAGGTGTCGTCCATGGCACTGCGGCACAAAGTAACTGGTAAGGAAGCGATGGCATCCCGCTGCGCCGCATTCCTCTCCGCCCGCGACCGCACACATGGTAAGGAAGCGATGGCATCTCACCACGCCGAGTTCATCGCCGCCGGCGGCCAGATAGTTACATGGGTGGACTTTCAGGCTGCCATGGCCGAATGGGTGGTGGATCTAGAGGCGGCCAAAGCCGGACAGAAGGAGCGGAAAAGGCAGAAAGCAGTCAAGAAAAGATAGTCCCGCCGCCGCAAGAAAAAAGAGGCCGCACGCCGTGGTGAGGAGAGTTTGGCGGAGATCGAAGCACGGTGGGCTGCCGCCTACAAGGCTGGGAAGGAGAACGTCGGCGTCTGGCCAGCATGCCCCGATGGCAGCATGTGAGAAGTAGTTTAATTTATAGTATTAGAGCAAATTGCCAGTAGTACTTTAAGTTTGTAGTATTAACGTACAATGTCAGTAAGAGCATCCTTTGAGGGCTTTGATTGTTGATTAGCATGTGTGCCCGTGTGTTTTTTTGCGTTAATCATTAGAAGATCACAAAACACACGGTTTCTATGCCGTACCCGTCTGCGTTTTTTTGCGTTAATGACCCATAAGTCAGTTACATGTGCGATGTTTCCTAATAAACTTGGCGTACCATTGACCGAAAAAAATCAAGTACACGTGTACATTTTTTGGAGACGGGGTCTGCCAACTTTCTTTTTCTCGCACACGAGTATTTTACGCGCTTCTTTGCGTTGTGTGTTTCCCCCGCCCAAGTTTCAAGTTTCGCAGTGAAATTTTCATTAGGCGTGTGATTTCAGAATTTATTCCTCCAACCACATCCCCACCCTCAGTATCCCCCCTCGCGCCTCCCCCTACCGGCATCTCAAACCGCCACCGCCGCAACCACAGCTTCAACCACATCCACATTCTGCTCGGATCCAGTCAGGTAACCCACCGATCTCTATCACGGCACCGGCCTGATTGCTTAAATGGCGCCTGCGAAGACCCCTCATGCCTCCGAATCCCCACCGCCAGGAGCTGATGACGGTCCATGGCGCGATGGCTGATGTGCATGTTGACCCGGAGGAACACCTTGCCTCCGCTGCCGCCGACATAGTGCAGGCTCTGGCCCAGATGAAGTCCTCTAGCGACTACCCCCCAGGACTTAACAGGTAAGATCTGACCAGCTAAATCTTACCAATACCACTTGCAACAGCTATGATTTGTATGGTTGATGTATTAAGCATATCCGTGCCATGTTTATTTCTGTACTGCACAATGTGTGATGTTCAAATATTACCGTGTCCAGCTCAATTTCACCAATACCAGCAACAAACATACAATACATGACTTAGTATATCACTAGAGATGTTGCATGTTTGCTATTTTTAGTGGATGCTAACCCTGTTGTACTTAACATGCATGTCCATGTACTTACGCAGGGTCATAACGGCTGATGTTGTTGTTTGCCATCGAGGTTAGCTGCATCCCATGTCTTACAGTATTTCACATAATTTGAGCAATTGTAGTTTAACTTCTACCATTTACTGGTTGCCTGTAGGTACACATGTGAGTGGCACTGATCCACGCTTCGACCCGGAGGAACAGCTCGCCTCCGCCGTCGCTGACTTCGGGTAGGCTCTGGCAAAGATGAAGTGCCCCAGCAACTACCTCTCAGGACTTACCAAGTATGTACTCACCAGTTCAATCTTACCAATACTAGTTGCAATTAATGGCTATGTTTTGTACGGTCGATGTATTAAGCATGTTGTAGTAAACATGCCTAACACGTTTTAGCTATTTTCCCTACCTTTTTATAGACAACTGGGCCATTATCTGCTATGGCAGCACCTGCCCTGTGATGTTTAACTCTGCCAATTGCATTTTTATCAGTACCAGTTTCAATGGCCATTAAGCTTGTTGCAATTAACAGTTGTATCCATTTTTAAAGAGTTGTATTTCAATGGCTACAAACTTACAAAACATGAATTGGGATGTTGTTAAGCCTGTTGCAATTAGCAGTTGTATCCATTTTTTAATCCATCCCTTTGCTACCGTGCTACTTTTCGAAATGAAGATATCACTACCGATGTTGCCGTTTTATTATCATTTGCTTTTTTTGGTGGATGTTAACCCTGTTGTAGTTAACATTGGCTTTGCATGTACTTACACAGGGCTACAATGGGCGATGATGTTGTTTGCCGTCAAGGTTAGCTGCATCCCATGTCTTATACACCATCTATTCCTAAATATAAGTATTTTTAGAGATTCCAATATAGACTACATAAGGAGCAAAATGAGTGAATCTAGATTCTCATCTAAACTATATCTATAATTCTATATACATCCGTATGTAGTTCGTATTGAAATCTCAAAAAAAATACTTGTACTTAGGAACATAGGTAGTTGTATTTTACATCATTTGTGCAATCTCAGTTTAGCTTCTAACATTTACTGGTTGCTTGTAGGTACATATATGAGTGGTACTGATCCATGCTTCGATCCCTTTTGCTTATGGGGCAATGAGATATTCATGAACAAGCGTCAAGTGAGGAAACTAAGAAAGATTGTTAGGCGAAAGAAACGGGTGATTGGAATTAAGCTCTTTATTTACACTTTGTCGAAGACAACAGTGAACTTTAGGATGGTAAGTAATGTGTTGCCTTTTCCCCCTGCCCACAACAAGTTACTCTATTAGACCTCAGTATCTGGTATTTTCTCTTTTCAATGATTTCTGAAGCTATTTACTGATGATTACCTTGCAAACTACATGACCGGAGTGGAGGCAGCTAAGGTTAAAGTATATAATTCATGCTACCATGATAATGCTCTAGAAGTCTTCCTGAAGGCGGTGAAGGATGGGCGGGCGATCGTCACAAGGGGTTGGACAAAAGTGGTTCGTGCCTATGGCATGCAGGAAGGCACATTATGGGCATTCCGCTTCTTCAACACCGTCGACAGTCAAAATGATTTACACTTGTCTCTTCACCTTTACCGCCTTTAAATATTGTGGTTCATCATAGTTAATTGCTGCCTAATCCTGTAATTACTGAACATATTGTACTAGCAATTTTATTTATGGATTCATTGTTGAACCATTGTGCCGAGATTTTGAATTGCACATTTCATATTTCAAAATTTCCAATTCGAATAATAAATTACAGGCAAAAATAAAAAGAGAACATATGGTCATGGAACTTTGCAAACGGTTCTGGCAGTAAAAGTGCTTGTGATGGATAGCCCAATGCCACACAGTTTTCTACATCAAATCGTATGTGATGTAGTTCATGAAAGCAAACAGTTAACCAAGGCAGAGCATGTGTGATAGTTACACCTTTCACACACGATCGTATACACAAAACTGTGTGGGATGTACATAGAACGGAAACGTTTTCCCTGGATTGACTGTGTGGGATGTACATAAGAACGGAAACGTATTCCTTGGATTGACTGTGTGTGATATACATACGAACGGAAATGTTTTTCTGGGATTCACCGTGTGGGATGTACATACCTACGGAAATGTTTTTTCTGGGATTCACCGTGTGGGATGTACATGCCTACGGAAATGATTGAGTTTCGATGCCTCGCCCGATCGCACACGGCCCCAGCCTGTGTCCCAGGAGGGCCTATCCCCGACGATTTCTGGGTCATATGGGAAGGAACCCCCTGTCGCCCGCACTCACTTGGAGATGGTTCCAAATGCCGTCGCGGAAAGGGGTTAAAAACCGTTTGTATAGCACCGACGCGTACTAGTGGGTACACCTTCTGTCACAGATCCGAAGGCAAGATATTCATTGCTAAGAATGGATCCTTTCTAGAGAAGAAGTTTCTCTAGAAAGAAGTGAGTGGGAGGAATGTAGAACTTGATGAGGTAATTGTACCTTCTCCCGAATTGGAAAGTAGTTCATCACAGAAATCAGTTCGAGTGATTCCTACACCAATTAGTGAGGAAGCTAATGATGATGATCATGAAACTTCAGATCAAGTTACTACCAAACCTTGTAGGTCAAGCAGAGTACAGTCCACACCAGAGTGGTACGGTAATCCTGTTCTGGAAGTCATGTTACTAGACCATGACAAACCTACGAACTATGAGGAAGCGACGATGAGCCCATATTGAACAAAATGGCTTGAGGCCATGCAATCTGAGATGGGATCCATGTATGAAGAACAAAGTGTGGACTTTGGTTGACTTGCCTAATGATCGGCAAGCCATTGATAATAAATGGATCTTCAGGAGGAAGACGGACGCTGAGAGTAGTGTTACTATCTACAAAGATCGAATTGTCGGAAAAAGTTTTCGACAAGTTCAAGGTGTTGACTATGATAAGATATTCTCACTCGTAGCGATGCTTAAGTCTGTCCGAATCATGTTAGCAATTGCCACATTTTATGAAATCTAGCAAATGGATGTCAAAACTACATTCCTTAATGGATTTCTTAAAGAAGATTTGTATATGACGCAACAAGAAGGTTTTGTCAATCCTAAATGTGCTAACAAAGTGTGCAAGCTCCAGCGATCCATCTATGGACTGGTGCAAGCATCTCGGAGTTGGAATATACACTTTCATAAGGTGATGAAAGCATATGGTTTTATACAGACTTTTGGTGAAGCCTGTATTTACAAGAAAGTGAGTGGGAGCACTACAGCCTTTCTGATAAGTATATGTGAATGACATATTGTTGATCAGAAATGATGTAGAATTTTCTAGAAAGCATAAAGGAGTGTTTGAAAGGAGTTTTTCAAAGAAAGACCTCGGTGAAGCTGCTTACACATTGAGCATCAAGATCTATAGATATAGATCAAGACGCTTGATAAGTGAGTACATACCTTGGCAAGTTTTTGAAGTTGTTCAAAATGGAACAGTCAAAGAAGGAGTTCTTTCTTGTGTTGCAAGGTGCGAAGTTGAGTAAAGACTCAAAACCCGACCACGGCAGAAAATAGAAAGAGAACGAAAAGTCATTCCCTATGCCTCAGTCATAGGTTCTATAAAGTATGCTACGCTGTGTACCAGACCTATTGTGTACCTCACCATGAGTTTGGCAAGAGGGTACAATAGTGATCCAGGAGTGGATCACTGGACAACGGCCAAAATTATCCTTAGTGGAATAAGGACATTTTTCTCGGTTATGGAAGTGACAAAAAGTTCGTCGTAAAGGGTTACGTCGATGCAAGCTTTGACACTAATCCGGATGACTCTAAGTCTCAATATGGATACATATTGAAAGTGGGAGCAATTAACTAGAGTAGCTCCGTGCAGAGCATTGTAGACGTAGAAAATTTGCAAAATACATACGGCTCTGAATGTGGCAGACCCGTTGACTAAACTTCTCTCACAAGAAAAACATGATCACACCTTAGTACTCTTTGGGTGTTAATCACATAGCGATGTGAACTAGATTATTGACTCTAGTAAAACCTTTGGGTGTTAGTCACATGAAGATGTGAACTAATCACATAAAGATGTGAACTATTGGTGTTAAATCACATGACGATGTGAACTAGATTATTGACTCTAGTGCAAGTGGGAGACTGAAGGAAATATGCCCTAGAGGCAATAATAAAGTTGTTATTTATATTTCATTATATCATGATAAATGTTTATTATTCATGCTAGAATTGTATTAACCGGAAACTTAGTACATGTGTGAATACATAGACAAAACAGAGTGTCCCTAGTATGCCTCTACTTGACTAGCTCGTTAATCAAAGATGGTAAGTTTCCTGACCATAGACATGTGTTGTCATTTGATGAACGGGATCGCATCATTAGGAGATTGATGTGATGGACAAGACCCATCCTTTAGCTTAGCATAATGATCGTTTAGTTTTATTGCTATTGCTTTCTTCATGACTTATACATGTTCCTCTAACTATGAGATTATGCAACTCCTGAATATTGGAGGAACACCTTGTGTGCTATCAAACGTCACAACGTAACTGGGTGATTATAAAGATGCTCTACAGGTGTCTCCGAAGGTGTTTGTTGGGTTGGCATAGATCAAGATTAGGATTTGTCACTCCGTATATCGGAGAGGTATCTCTAGGCCCTCTCGGTAATGCTCATCACTATAAGCCTTGCAAGCAATGTGACTAATGAGTTAGTTGCGGGATTATGCATTACGGAACGAGTAAAGATACTTGCCGGTAACAAGATTGAACTAGGTATGATGATACCGACGGTCAAATCTTGGCAAGTAACATACCAATGAGAAAGGGAATGACGTATGTTGTTATGCGGTTTGACCGATAAAGATCTTCGTAGAATATGTAGGAGCCAAAATGAGCATCCAGGTTCCGCTATTGGTTATTGACCGGAGATGTGTCTTGGTCATGTCTACATAGTTCTCGAACCCGTAGGGGCCGCACGCTTAACGTTCGATGACAATTTGTTTTATGAGTTATGTGTTTTGGTGACCGAAGTTTGTCCGGAGTCCCGGATAAGATCACGGACATGACGAGGAGTCTCGGAATGGTAGAGAGATAAAGATTCATATATTGGAAGGTTGTATTCGGACATCGGAATGGTTCCGAGTGATTCGGGTATTTTACCGGAGTACCGAGGGGTTACCGGAACCCCTCGGGGGAATATTGGGCCTACATGGGCCATAGGGGAGAGGGGAGGCAGCCCACAAGGGGTGACCGCGCCCCCTCCCTATAGGGAGTCCCCCCCTTTCCTTCTCCTCTTCCTCTTCCTTCCCTCTTTCCCCCTTCCGGAAAAGTTAAGGGAGTCCAACTAGGATTGGGAGTCCTAGTTGGACTCCCCACTATGGCGCACCCCCTAGGCCGGCCGCCTCCTCCCCTCCTCCTTTATATACGGGGGCGGGGGGCACCCCAAAGGTACATCAATTGTTCCTTAGCCGTGTGCGGTGCCCCCCTCCACAGATTACCACCTCGGTCATATTGTCGTAATGCTTAGGCGAAGCCCTGCGCGGATCACATCACCAACACCGTCGCCACGCCGTTGTGCTGACGGAACTCTCCCTCGACCATCTACTGGAACAAGAGCTCGAGGGACGTCATCGTGCTAAACGTGTGCTAAACACGGAGGTGTCGTACGTTCGGTACTTGGATCGGTTGGATCACGAAGACGTTCGACTACATCAACCGCATTACATAACGCTTCCGCGTTCGGTCTACGAGGGTACGTGGACACACTCTCCCCTCTCATTGCTATGCATCTTGTGTGATCGTAGGATTTTTTTTGAATTACTACATTCCCCAACACTATGGGTCCATAGTTAGTCGCTACATGTCCTCTTCTCTCTTTTTGATCTTCAATACAATATTCTCCGTGGTGTTCTTGGAGTTCTATTTGATGTAATGATTTTTTGTCGTGTTTTTGTTGGTATCCGATGAATTGTCAGTTTATGATTAGATCTATCCATGAATATTATTTGAGTTTTCTCTGAAGTCTTTTATGCATGATTATTATAGCCTCGTATTTCTTCACCGATTTGTTGGATTGGTTTGGCCAACTAGATTGATTTATCTTGCCATGGGAAGAGGTGCTTTTGTGATGGGTACGATCTTGTGGTGCTCAATCCCAGTGATAGAAAGGGACATGACACGCATGTATCGTTGCTATTAAGGGTAACAAGATGGGATTTATGTCATGCGTGAGTTTATCTTGTCTACATCATGTCATCTTGCGTAAGGCGTTACTCCGTTCTTCCATAAACTTAATACACTAGATGCATGCTGGATAGCGGTTGATGTGTGGAGTAATAGTAGTAGATGTAGAATCATTTCGGTCTACTTGTTTCGGACATGATGCCTATATACACGATCATTGCATTGGATATCGTCCTAATTATTTGCTTTTCTGTCAATTGCCCAACAGTAATTTGTCTACCCACCGTGGATACAAAAGAGTTAATATCACCTTAAGTACATCAACTTGCACGGTGTTAACAAATACATGCATAAACTTAAAAAATCATAAAAGTGGTCACTTAACTCTTGATGGGGTAATAATTTGGTACAAAATAGTCTCGTAGCCGCTAGATCGGACACCACCATGTCATCAAGTGGCACATGCCCCATGTTGTTTTGTCTCACAAAACCACCCCGACGTTATTACGTAAGTGCACTATAAATTTCTTTTTTTCGATAAAGGGCTTTTCATTGAATTGAAATATCGAGTTGATACAGACGCATCAAAGATCACCCGGCCTCTGCATAGCTAGATGCACACAGCCAAAAGTTTGAAGAAGTCTAGATAAAAAAATATGGCTAAACAGCCACAAGTAAAAAATAATACAAGCCTATAGCGGGGCCAATCCAATTCGAAGATCACACCACCATCCATGGGGGTAGAAAATCTCCCTGGCCGAACGCTCCAGCCGTATAGACGCCATCATAAAAAGGTCTCTGTCCTCCGGCCGCTGCAGGATAGACCACATACGGAGCCATCGCGAGCATATATGAATAACCTGCATAGGAGAAGAAACGCATTTACGGTTAAAAACAATATCATTCCTAGTGAGCCAGAGTGCCCAACATAAGGCAGCCGCCCCCACAAGAATGTGTTTAGAAAATTGTTTATCTATTCCCCTCAACCAGTTGCCGAACATATTACGTGCACTACGTGGAGGGTATAGATTCGAAGCTATTTGGACAATGGCCCATACCGATCGAGCAAACTTGAATTCAAAAAATAAGTGCTTAATTGACTCATCATGGTGGCAGAAAACACATTTTTTGCAACCTAGCCAGTTTCGTCGTGTCAAATTGTCCCTAGTTAAGATAACTCCTTTAGTGAAAAATCATAGGAAAATTTTCATTTTTAGGGGAATCTTAAGCCCATTCCCCAGATCTCCATCCTGAGTCCAAATCCCTAACCCCAAGCCCGTGCCTGCACTCCCACTGTAGAGGGCTCCCGGCAACCATGCACGTTGGCATCACAAAGGAGGGAGGCGGCCGTGGTGTTGGGACATAGTCCGCGTGAGGCAGAGGTGATTTCACTGGCGGCGGTGACATAGGTAATGGTCGTGGTCAGAGGCGGTCTGACTGGCAGCGGCTTGAGGAACATCGAGGCCCGAGCAATGAGTGGTCACCGACATTGTGTGGTGTTGAAAACTGGTTCCATTGATATGTGTTGATGAATATGATGGAATTTTGTACCGTAATACTGATAACTTGTCTAGTTGGTTAATGTTGCGGTTTGTGCTTCAATTTGTGCCCTATCTTTTGCTTCAATTTGTGCCCTATTTTGTGCTCCAATTTTGCACAGTAAATTTTCTGTAATTGTGATTCAAACTTGCATTGAAAAATTTTATATGCCTAATTGCAAAGTGGATTAAAGGAGGATGTAGGAGGCAGGTGTCCAGCTGGACCTAGCATCTCGCCATGTGCCGCTGCCTCAACCTTGGCACGCAGACGACTCCTTGCCAGGATGTCTCACATTGCGGACATAAGCTCGTTGCTACATTACAATTTAATGTGAGCTAATTAGCCATAGAGTTGTGGACAAATTATTATAGAACGGAAAACACAAAACATCTAACTGACAGCCAAAATCATCGTCAAGGAGACGTAATGCGGGTACAAGCATATGACCAATTCTAGTTCTAGTTGTGCTGACATTGACGACATACAAGCTGCTGGTCAGGACCAAGCCATCGTTTCTACAGTAAGGATTACTATTAGCAGCGTATATGTTCCGACCAATTTACGTCTACACAGCGACGACAGGTGTGAGGAGTTGCCAATGATTTGAACCAGTTGACAGAGAACACCATTATATGTGTTGATCAGAATATCAAACTTGAGCTGACTAAGGGAGCAAGCATGAAGGTCACACGATGGACTAGTATGAAGGAAGTTGATGCATGCGTACATGGGAGAGATGAATATTATTTTATTCCACCAAATAAAAATCAGCAAACCATGGACGTATTTGCATGGAAGGAGATTTCTTGGAGTTGCAAAATTAAATGGAGATCACGTGGGTTTGGTAATTACGGATGCAAGACAAGGTGACGTATGACATTTTTATTTCTACCGTGCAAGCAGAAGTATAAAGCTTATACGACGAGAAGACTCAATGCGTGGAGTTGTTTGTCCTTGCAGGAAGTAGGATGGAGTCCACCAGAACAAATCAAAGATAGATGGCACACCGTAGTTTGAAGGTTAATTAGGCAAAATTAGCTAAAAATCCAATCTGAGATGTAAAAGGATTGGACTCTAATATTTTATGTTTCTTTTTTTCCTTAGCATGGTTGTGTGCGTGCGTGAGGGGCCTTAGACTTAGGCCAGGTTAGTCTTCTTATTTAAAGGCATGGTGTGACCATGTAATAGGTCAGGTTATTTTGAGATGAATTAGACACGCGTGTGTTTTTGGCCATCGGCCATTATCGAGTTTAGAGTAACTTTGTCAGAAATCTCTGTTGGCGTGTGAGTTCCTGCGACCCGACGCGTAGGAGACTACAAGCTGAGCCTATATGGTTCGTCCACGTTATTCCTTCAGGTCGAGGGGTTGGCATGTTGTTTCTGCGAAGTTTGTGAATTTCTTCATAAACCCGCAACTTGTTCTTGCCACGATGGATTTTTGTGCCGTGAAAGATCGGGTCAACAACAGATCGACCCTCATCTCGAGGTTCGCTCCACATCACAAGCAGACCCTTCCCAGCAAAAACTAATATTCACACAATAATCATGGAGAACATGACTTGATCATGTGTGAGTAAAAGACCTAAAGAAAACGAGTTGACCAGGTCTGTAGTGAAGCAACCAGATATGGGTCATACCGTACACCGGAGGGTAGGCGCCAGGCTCAGGAGGATCAGCTCCATGCCACCGCTATCGCCGCTGATGAACTCCAATGCATCGTCACCCTGCTTGGTTCTGCTCGAGTTGGAAGGAGAAATGAGCAGACCAAGGGTTTTGGGAAGAGTTATCTGACGTATGTGCTACTTCATGGTAACACGGGGTCGTTATTACAAGATTTCATTTTGTTTTGTATAAGGACTTTTCGAAAATATATTATTTTCAATAGGGGTTTTCCAAAAAAATCATGCAGGCTGCGTGCATCTTGATGACCTTGCATCCGAGGTAGACTGTTTTACACTATTTTGGACCAAATTGTTAACTCATCAAAAGTTAAGTAACCACTTGATGGTTTTTTCTAGTTTATGTATGTATCTGTTAACGCCTCACAAGTTCATGTACTAATGGTGATATTAACTTGATACAAAAGCATGTCTATGCAATGTTTTGAAAACAAATATGACTATTTTTTAGCTTTCCACTGTTTGTCTAGTTTCCAAAGTTCAGTTCATCTATACCTAGGATTTAAGTTGCTTACATTTTTTCTATAATATAGGCCATAAGGGCATCCATGGTGCTTAGAGGCTGGCTTGCCTCTAAGCTGGACCCCATAGGTCTGCCTCTAAGCACATCTCAAAACCATGCAGTGTACATCATTTTGCTTCAGCCCCTATTGTGGGCCCATGATTCATTAAACAAAGGAATCCAGAAATAAGAGACCAATGTTCCTACAAGCCTCCTTAGCGATTTGGATTCCTGGCCGTTGGATCTGGTTGCTTGATGTATTTTCGGCCGTTGGATCGAGAGGTGGGAGGAGCTGGGCCGTCGGATCGGAGAGGGGTAACTCTAGGAATGAATAGTTACCTCTCGCTGTAAAAGATCTCGTGCCACCGCGCGTAATTCCAGCGCCCCCCCCCCCCCCAGGGCATTTTAGTCATTTCACTGTTGGGTATAAAATGTCGCCAGCTCCTCCCGTAGAACCCTAGCCGCCTCTTCTCTCCCCTTCCCAGCCGCTCGCCCCGCCGCCTCGCTCGCCCCATCTCGCCCGCCCCGCCCCGCTCGTCTCGCTCGCCGTGGCCGTGGCCGATGACCGTGGCCCCGTCGTCCCGTCCTTCCCGCTCACCGTGGCCGTGGCCGATGACCGCGGCCCCGTCGGCCCGCCCCGCCCGCCCCACTCGCCGTGGCCGATGCCCCGCCGCCTCCCCGTCTCCCCCGCCCGTCCCGCTCGCCGTGGCCGATGACCGCGGCACCAGGGACCGCGGCCACTCGATGAGGAGGCCTGGACCTTGGCGCAGAGCCGTGCCCCCGTGCGGCAGCGGCGGCAGATCCCTCCTCATCGCAGTGCTAGCCCTCCCGCCGGTGCCACGCCGCGTCGCGATGCCGCTGGCAAGATCTCCTTGCCCCCTCCTCTCCTGTCAAGCGCACGACCTCCGCCAAGGCCGCGCCCGAGGCCGACCAGGAGGCCACGGTCACCAAGTGCCCACGCAAGGGCACCACAACCAGGAAGAAGAAGTTGGCGCCCGAGGCGGTGGTGGGCAAGAAGCAGCAGAATTAGTGAGAGGCTAGGGTTTGTCTCCGTCCAGGGAACTGCAGGTCGACCCCTTCTCTCCCTCCTTTCTCTTTTCTTGTTTGTTTGTAGGCTTGGACTTGTAGGTTTTGTCTTCTCTGTCTGGAGATGGTTGTTGGATTCGGACTATATTCCAAAGATGGCCACTTTTCTGAGGCCTTTTGTGCTTCCTTCTTTGGAATCAATGGGAGAGAGAAGGGTTTAGCTAGGTTCCAAATATTGGGATATTTTGGATCGATGGTTTGACTAGGTTCCAAAAAAATGGACTTTTGTTGTTGCCTTATTAGCTTTAGGTGCTTTGCATAAAATGTTCTTTTGTTGTTCACAAGGGACTTGGTTCTGCTTAGGTTCTTGAAGTCATTTAGTAATTAGGAGGCATTCTTATGATGTGTATTGGGATTAGTGTTTGGGATTGTGGATGTGCTGCCAGGAAGGTGTGTGCAGTGAATTAAGTGGGCTTTAGTTTGGTTTGGTCCAGTTTCTTCCTTGGGTTAGGGTTAGGTTTGGATGCAATAAACTATGTGCCCTTTGGTTTATACTGGTGCATTATAGTTTACCTTGGGGATCAGCAAAGTCGCATTGTTGGTTAAGTAGAAGATGTGGGATCTGTGCCTGCTGTGGGGTTCCAGTTCTTTGGATCAAAGTGTTGTTTTCAGGTGCTAGATTAATTTGTTTCTTGCGTAGCCTTATAGTCACAAGACAAATACGTCATCGTTGCAGTCGTTTGAATCAAAGTGATTTTTAGGTGCTAGATTAATTTGATCATTGCTTAGCCATATAATCACAGGCCAGATAGGTCACATGGTTGATTAGAAAAGAACATTGAGGTATCTTATAATAGTGAAGTAGAAAATATCTTCTACTCTTTGAGTAATACTAAATGTTGGGTTAAACTTCTTTTACCAGTCTGCCACGTCTCTACATTTTCATCTATGATATATATTGTCTATTTATGAATTAGCTAAGACGGGGCAGGGGGTGCGGTAGGCCGCACTTTCTACACTGCCGGCCAAAGCATCTGTGGGGGCCCCCAGGTTGCCGGCAACCGGACGCGACCACCTCTTCCGATATCATAGTCGCCCTCGTCCCCACCCCCACGCCACACTTCCGAACAGGTTCGCATGCCTCGCCCTCGCCCCCTGTTACTTTAGCCTCGCTGGTTCCTTCTTCTTTGTACTTAGGGTGTGCTGGTTATTTTTTTTCCATACTCCATACTGCACAGTTAGCCACCATCATCCATGTGTGAAGATTGATAGCCGCATTTAATTACACCATAAGTTCTAGATGTGATTTTTAAGCTACTTTATTAAGCTTGAAAGCAATAGCTAGCTAGCTTTCAATTGTTCTGAAGTATGATGCCAGATTTGACCATTTACAATTAGAATGAAGGGGAACATACAGGAAATGCACCGATGTTTGTTGGCCACTATGCACATATATTTGTTTTTCTGTTGTGACTTGGAGATCTTGCAGCCTTAAAAATATGTCTCAGATTTAAGAATGTGTAAACAATGGCCAAGTAGCAGTTTTCATCATCCCATGAATTATAGGAGATGCGGCTGTAATTTTTAAGATGTATAGGAAAAGGCACTAGCCTAGGACTGGTTATTGCATTCTTAGTTAGGCTGTGTGTAGTTAAGAAAATTGTAGTATGTGCGCTGATGTTGTCTTTGTACCAGTCAAAATGATTTGGGTTGTCCAAAGCACTGCAACACTTTTTTGACAGTGATTGCTTTGTTGAATGTATGTTCCACGTGGCAGCAGATCCTCTTCTGAAGGCTTCAGAATAAATTCTCAGTTGAACCCGGATGGCCTTATGTTTGGAGGCGCTGAAAGCGGATGCCTAAATACGCGTGAATAAAGGCAAATGATAAATACATTTGTTTCATTTTATGATCCCACTGATCATGTTAAGCAATGTGCCTACAACGACTACTGTATGCGACGAGTTTTTCTAAGCCGTGTTCCATCTCTTAGGCTTGATACATATGATTAGAGCATCTCCAGCCGCGCCCCCAACAGGCCCTCCCCAGGAGTTTTTGCCGCGCCGGCGCCAAAAAACGGCCCAGTCGCGTCCCCAGAAGCCCGTTTTTCGCCGGCTCGGGCCGAAACTGGTGCCGGCGGACCCAGGCCGAACCCGGCGCCCTGGGGGCGCTTGGGGCGCCGGCACAAGCGAAAAGGGCGCGTGGGTCCGCCCTGTCGGCGAGTCGAGTGCCTCTTCCCGTTGTTTCTTCCCGCTTTTCCCCCACTTCCCTCCCATTCTCTCCATTCCTCCCGCCAATCTCCCTCCCGCTCGCCTCCCAGCCGGCCTCCATGCCACCGAAGAAGTACGTCGTCCCCCGCGCCGCGGCAACCGCGACCGCCTCCATCACCCAGCCGAAGCAGAGGAAGCCGAGGGCGCCGCCGTCCAAGCCACCGGGCATGACAAACGCCGATTGGAGGGCGGAAGTTCAGCGACGGGAGGCTGTCACCGCCGACTGGCGGAACAGGGTGATCGCCAAGAAGAGCCGTGACAACGCGGCGTGTGCGGCTGCGGCTTCGGCGGACCAAGCCGAGGCCGAGGCGACTCGTGCGGGGATGATGAATCCACCTGACAGCCACACCCGGTAGCCACGCCCAGTCGCGGCTCGCCCGGAGAGCGGCGCCAGCATTGAGGATCAGGTATGGCACGCCGATCTCCCGCCTCTCTTCGCCGTGTGCGCCCGCCAACTGTTTGTTCCTCCGCGCAGTTGCTGCGCATGTTCGCCTTGTATCGGCAGGGCAACAACGACGCCGTGTTCAAGTACCTCCATGTTTACAAGTGCATTGACATGTGCGAGAAGTGGGCGGAAGTCCGGTGCACCCTCGACAAGGCCAAGGAGACCTACAAGCCGGACGCGCCGACTCCAGGCGCGTCAGAAGGGTGGCCGGACGGCAACAAAGGTGCCAAGAGGGGGAAACACGCCGACGTGGCCACCGCTCGAGTGCAGGAGTCCATCAAGCACTGCCTCGCTGACGCACAGGCCCGGGCCGCCCTTCGTGAAGAGAAGACCGAGGCGCAGTGGTCGGCGTTGATGTCGAGCAGCGCCGTCAAGCTCGACCTACTCCGGACCAACGTCGTCGCGAAGAAGAGAAACACCGACCTGGCTTTCCTGCTGGGCGGGGCGGACATGCTCCAGAGCAACGACAAGGCGGTCAAGGCATGGTACTTGGTGGAGCGTGGCCTCATCCTAAACCAGCTACCCCCGACGACGACGCCCGCGCTGACGCCCAGGCCAACGCCGCTGCCAAGTCCGAGCGATGATTCCGCCGAGACTCCCCGCAGCACAGAAGCCACGCCGACGCCGCCCAGCACGGAGACCCCGCCAAGCCCGCACACGCTGACTCCGCCGACGCCGGAGGCCGACCTCGCCGCCTAATGCGCACGCGCGTCTTTCTTCTTTTTGTACGCCGAACTTTTCATTCGATCGCCGAACTTGTGGCCGCTTGGTCACCGGATTTGTGGCGTCTATTTTGTGAGCGGGAATGACTACATTTGAATTTGCCGCGGCTGGGGGGCGCCGCCTGGGGGCGTGGCTGGGAGGTAGGTCGCCCCCAGGGGCCAAACTAGCGCCGGTTCGCCCCAGGCCGCTCTTTTTCGGCGCCCTGGGGGGCTGAACGGCTGGAGATGCTCTTAGTGCCCAAGTAAATCAGTCAAGACAGTGTGCATATTTTCTGGTTATTTGGATAGTGCTAAGATACTCGGAGAAATGTTTTTGAACTAGGAGCTCATTATAATTTATTTTCATAGGAGTTCAGATATCGGCAGCGCTTATGTGCGTATGTATAGCTTATGAAAGGCATACATATAGTCATACTCTTGTAGGGTTGCTACCTGCTGAAACATGGGATTGTTATCCATATTATCTTTATGCACCTCATGGCAATTCTATACATTAGTCTGCTCAGGGGCCATTATGATTTGATCATTTAAGTTGGGCAATCCCTCTTACTCTTATGTGTGTATTTTAGGCAATGAACTAGAATTCTGTGTGTATTTTAGCTTAAGCAATATAGGATTCAGTAATGGATGTTGGAGCAACATCTTTCAGAATGTAATTAATTAATTTTACTTCTCACGAAGTATAGTTCTTTTGTCTCAATAAGAATTATGCACAACTCGATATTTAAAGGTGCATTTGTTTAAGTTTCTTTATTTCAAAACTGCATATGCAAGAGAGGCTCACACTGAGGGAGGGCTAAATTGTGAGATATCCTTGTTTGGTCCTTTCCATATACCTACAAGGCATGAATCAAGATGGCACGGTTTATCATTGAACTGAATGCTTCCATGGAACTTTGGTTTCAGGTGATAACATGAATATATATTTTTTATGGTTTGTCTAGATGGTCCTTCTAGATTTTGTCTGATTGTGTACAAGTAGTCAGGTTATAATTACCAAAACCTCCTATTTTCGACCGTGGCAGTTACTGCCTTAAACAACGCTGATCTTCTTTTAGTACTACAGGTGTTGCCCACAGCCGCCACGTCCATCCAGCTAGCGCGTCACGTCTGCCACTTCCCCTCCACGGTGTTTAACATAGGTAGCACGTAGGTTGTGCCTATGTGAGCCATGACGGCGCTACCCGCGCCCCTGCCTCATTCGTGAGCATCACCAAGCACTAGGAGTCTAGGACTGACATGTAACTGGAGTATTGAGTACTGAGTTTCAATACACCACATCGATTAACCTCTGTCCAAGGCGAACATGAGAATGATACTCTAGATATGGTCCCACTTATTCTGGTTCACAAAATGCAGTAGGTAAGGAATTCATTTATTTTAGTTCCTAGATTACCTCGTCGTCGCCGCCGCCTGCGCTCGCCCACGCGTTTTGCAATGAATATTAGTATCTGAAAAGGCTGACCAGTTTTGCAATGAATATTTATATTTTCCATTACATCTGGTCATAAGATTTTACTTTGCTTTGCCAAGAGAGTTTCACTTCATGTAGCGGCGTGGATGTGCGGGGAAGTGGTTCCTCGCCGACTGGACGGCGTTCAGGCGCAACCCCGGCGCCCACTGAGTACTGCCTCGGCTACAACCTCCCTCGGTGAGCTCCAACTTCCTCCTGCTCCTCTGCTTTGGCTACTGTATGGGACATGGCCAGCTATGATGATCAAATATGGCTGATATAGGCATGCTCTCAAGCAATCGAGGCACCTGTGGGTATTAAGTTGGACCCCCCTCGGTTCTTTGAGCCATTTTGATCACGTTCTTATTTTAGTGGCTCTGTCCTTGCATGGTCATTATGAGTGATAACCATCCAGAAATAGGAGAAAAAGGCCTCACCGAGCCTCCTCATGAATTTGGATCCTGGGCCGTTGGATTCGGTGAAAAAGGCCTCACCAAGCCTCCTTAGCGATTTGGATTCCTGGCCATTGGATCTAGCTGCTTGATGTATGTTCGGCCATTGGATCAAGAGGTGGGAGGAGCTGGGCCGTCGGATCGGAGAGGGGTAACTGTAGGAATGAATAGTTACTGCCTCCACGCGCTGCCGCTTACTTCGCCTGTTCGACCTGGACTCGCTGACCTATGGGGCCGCTCGCGGGTGGGCCGTGTTGGTCAGTGACTGTGGTTGTGTGTGTAGCCTGTTCGTCCCGTCACGCGCACCGGCGGGCTACGGGCGCTCTCAGCCATTTGGAACATCTGGTCGTCCATTTCATTGGTTTGATGAGATCTGGGCCATTGGATCGAGGGCTGGAGGACCTCGACCGTCGGATCGAACCCGAGATCCTGTAGCAATGCGTAGTTACTCATGTGGTGAAATATCTCGTGCCACCGCATGTAATTTGTGTGCCTCGTCGGTCGGATGCCATTCTTGCTAGGGCGATGATGATTAGCCGTGGCTGAAATAGGTGTGCCTTTGAGCAATCAAGGGGCCTGTGGGTATCAAGTTGGATCCTCCCTCTTGTCTCTAGAATCCTTTTTGATCTTGTGATACTTATTGTTCTGTCCTTGGATGGTCATTCTTGTTGAGTGGTAACCAGGGCAGCTCCACTGTATTAACAGATTGATTTGGTGATAAGAGATGAATGGGGCAGGTTATGTGATCAATGGAAGGAAAATCTGAGCCCACTACGCAATGAACCCTGAACCCTTTTTATTTGTATTTAAAGGTGTTGCTTATTTATGCTCCAGTGTTTATAGCCGTCTTATGTAAAGATTTCTTCTCTTGTATCTTCATTTCATATAAGTTGTTTTTGATCTTTTATTGTTTGTTGTTGGTCCTTGATTTAATCTCGTTAAGAGTAAGTTGCACTTTGTTATTATGGGATAAGCGATGGTTTGGCAATGCTATTGGTTCTTCATGAGGAGTTCAAAGGAGGATTTATGATATTATTTTATTGTTAACGAGTCATGCCAGTAAGCTTTCTGTATTTGTTCGTCGTGAGGAGCAATGGGGCATTGCACGCTTATGTGTACTGCTACCTGATTATCGTTTGTCTTTTGTATAAAGGCTTTGCTATAATTTTGTATGGTCCTTCTTCCCTAAGGTGTATTATGAATGTTTTTTCGAGCTGTGGAATGTATTTCTAATCCTGATCTATAGAACTGCCTTTCTGAACTTGATACTAAGTTCTACTGGACAATGCTTGTTTGGCTAGATGCTCATGGGTTAAGTTATTTGATGCATTGCTTTCACTATCAAATTGTTCGCTGCTTTGAGGATCTGGTTGCATACTGTATTGTTTTGTATTTGATGCACTGGACCAAGAACGCACAGAGGGAGATCTTCTCTGCCGCACCGACGACAGCAACAGGGAAAATTCAGTCCACGGTGCCACCAATGGAAAGGTAAACACGAGCTGTCGGTCGCTTATTAATTCCGTACTTTTGTAGTGTCGATCTAGGGCTCATGTGAGTGAATCTTACTGTTCTTTGGGCCGTGTATAAAAATGCTCCACGGTTGTCTATAGTAGATGTAGTTCTATTGTTGTGAGAGTCTCATGGTCCACTAGAGCGCCCTTTTCAGATCTATTGACTGTAATTTAGTTGTGGTATTGATTTTTATTTAGTATGCATACTCACCTGATGAATCTATTAAATGATCTAATACTAAATTGGATGAATACCACAACGATGTGACCAAGCAAGTAATTGACTGTAATTTAATTTTGGATCTCTCTTGTTTTATTGGTATCATGTTGTCTAGGGGAGCATTGGATCTAGCTATATTTTTTTAGTGAAAATGCACAGTGATCTTTACAACTTATCTATTTCTTTTTTCTGTGAGACTTCTTCGAAGATAATAATTTGGCAAAAAATAATGTTCAGTAGTCATGTTCCCCTTTTAATCACTGTACTTTAGTAATCTTGATATCTACAAAATCTTTGAAACCTGACACCACTCATGTAATTGGCCATTATTTTTTGTCTTAAAGTCCCATGTCTTATCGCTAATTGCAGCATTGTTTTTCACCAGTGTGTTGTAGATTCAGTTCTGCATGATACGCTTGGTATAGGAGAAAATCAGTCTGCCAATATTATTTTCCTGCTATTTGATATACACATGTTTACATAAACTGTACCAGTCGCATGGATGTACCAATTGTTATCCAGCAAGCTTTGAAAGTTAACACAAAGAATCTGCATCCTAGGATAATTGCAAGGAAGGTGTGACCAAAACAACATCTACCTTTTCTAATGTTATTATCCCAGGTGCTCCGCAGGACACTTACAGCCGCCACCACACAGGAGAGACAGACGGACGAGGATGTGATGCTGCTCCTTCTTGTGGTGTATGCGTCGGCGTGGCTTGCGGTAGTGAGGCATATCCTCGTGGGCAATGCTATTTGAAGACCATTCAAGTGATTTAAAAGAGAAGATGTCCAAAATGTAACGAGGTTCAAGATGACGATCAAAAGATTGACGTATTAAGCGACTGTCAAGATGCCAATAATGCTTGCCCCCTGCCATTATTAGTAATACCCTTGCTCTTCTTTATGAAATCTTTCCTATTATATATTGATGCATCAACTATCGTTGCAGATCGTGAGATCCCTATTTACATGGATGACTCAGCAGCTGGCCTGTACAGAGTTGCGTGGCAGGCATGTGTTCCCAGCCACCTTATCAATTGTAGGCTTAGAATGATTTGCTTCGTCCCAAGTGTTGTTCGTCAACAATTACTTTGTACGTCCATGTCGATTCTAAATTTAGAGGACACATGTTTTCGTAGGAAGTGTATTGTTTTTATGTTTTTCCTGGTGTATACTGACTCATGCAGATTATGAAATCCTTATTTAATGGATCGCTCGATGTTGTCCTGTATGAATGCATATGCTAAATCTGGATTCCTACTAATGCTTGACCAAAATGTTGTAACTGGCATCCTCGCGTCAAGACGCGATCCCGATCTAGTGGTAACCTGAACGGAAGAGGCCTTTCACGCATCACATGCATCGTGTGGAGCACCAACAGACTGACGGGTGGGGCTGCTTGATTATTTAATCGGAAGAGGCAACCTCCAAGCTAAGAAGCGCACTAGCAATTTTTGCTTAGGGCAACCACTATGTGCGTAATGCCAAAATAGGCCATTTAAACATTTGTGGGCATCTGCTAATTTTTTCTAGTTGCCTCCAACCACTAATAGAAAACGGGTCATTTATCCCGGTTCCAAAGGCCCATTATCTCCCGTTCTGGAACCGGGACTAAAGGGTCGGGACTAAAGCCCAAAAACTTTAGTCCTAGTTTGCTTATGAACCGGGACAAACAGGACTTCACGTGGCCGCTGCGGGGCGCCCAGGCAGGAGCACCGTTGGTCCTGGTTGGTAACACCAACCGGGGCCAAAAGGCATCCACGCGTCAGCAGCTGGCAGGAGCAGGGGTTTTTGTTTTTTTAAAGGGGGGCGGGGGTTTAGGGGGTTTGGGAGGGTTAAATGTAGGGGTTTCATATATTGTGTTAGCTAGCTAATAGAGAGAAGTGACCTCTCTTATCTCCCTGCTTGGTCGACGCTAGCTACTATACGTATAGAGAGAACTCGACACGCTAGCTAGTAAGCAAATGAAGGAACCATTAAGTACACAAGATCGTCATGAACATATACAGAGAGGAGTGATCGACCTCTCTTTCTCCAGGAGATTGGTCGAACAACAAGTTTTTTTATATCTATCCGACGCTACTAGCTACATATATAAAATATAAGATCTCTTACAATCCCTAACATCTCATGTCTATATCAATTTCCACATGGTATTCTCCAGATTTATTGATGACGTGGTCAAGAAAGAATGCCGTCAATTCCTCTTGAATTGCTCGTGTGCGATCTTGTGGTAGGATTTCATCCCGCATCTGCCAGATCTAAATTGAAGAAGGGGTCAATACATGTATATGAATGAAACTCAACACAAATGATGGTAATAAAATAAAATTGTGAATATTTTTGCTTATGCACTTCATATTGTTTTTCAGAGTAGCCCCGCTTATTAGAGGCCGTCGCGTTGTAGATGAACTCGCAAACGTAGTATCCACAGAAATCATTCCTGCGTTCCTGCCACAAGCACTTTACAAGAAATAGAGGTCAATCAAACTGATAAGCAAGCATGCTAAATGGTATTGATGAAACTAGCTAGAATCAATGCGAGATGCGCGGAACTAGGTAGTAGTACTTACTTTCGGGTATGTAAATTGCAGCTCGCTCAGCAGTCCCGGAGCAATTACGGTGAACTATTTCCAAACCCTGCCAGACAAAGAAAATAATTACTTGATATTAGGAAATGAACAAAGTTGCCGATATGGTGCCATAATGATCGATTGAACTTACTTCTGGAGCATTTGAGTCATGTCCACATAGTCCTCCGGATTTTTTCGTCTCGAGTCTAAGACGGTTACTACTCCCCGCTCAAGCTTAATCTCTAGGAGAATAAAGTGGTAGCTGCGCACTCATGCATAACTCATCGGTTACATTACTATAACCTCGAGTAATAAGGGAAACCGAATATGCACAAGACAGTAACACTCACTTGAAGTTGGAAGGAAAGAGTATTTTATCTTTGTTTTGATTTTTGGGCAACGATTGTAGCAAGTTGTCCTCGGTTTCTATGACATTGTGTTTAACCGTCCATTCATGTATGACAATTGGGTTAACGAACACAGTGTCATAGATTTGTGCTTTTCTGCATTCGATGATCTTCAATCTACATAATATAGTGAGGATAATATATATACACATGCAATGAAAGAGCAGAGCTATATACAGAGACTTAATTACAGAAGTAGTACTTACAGACAGTAGCAAGTCACGAGTGATTTGTCGAGGGCCTTTTGATTGTAGAACTGGAATAACTCGTCAAATTCAACAGAGAACAGACCAGTTCCAACGAGGTTGTGCTCCTCTTTAATTATCATCGTCAAAACATCCTTCCCAGACTCGCTGCAAGTTTTCAAGTACCATTCATGGAATCTTCGCATCATCGTTGTTAGAGGAGGACTTCCATCTTTGACGAGAGGCTTCCCGTACTGGTATCTGAATTCGTCCACCTCCATTGTTTCAAAATGTACATCACCACCCAGGTAATCAACAAGATTGGTACCGGGCACCATCCCCGATAGATTAGCGACGATATCGCTAGATACCTTGAGCGGGGGGCACGATTGGTTCGCCTGTTCGCCGTGCTAGGGAATTTTTTCCCACTTCTTCGTTGTGCTAACCTTTTATCAGTGGAA
Source organism: Triticum aestivum (assembly GCF_018294505.1). NCBI lineage: Eukaryota > Viridiplantae > Streptophyta > Magnoliopsida > Poales > Poaceae > Triticum > Triticum aestivum. The sequence goes on from NC_057799.1 coordinate 335,697,714, forward strand.
GTACTTCCCAACCGCCGCGCATCTTCATATGTCTTTTTAAGAGCGCGGACATAGTTGGAATCCGGCGAAGGCGGTGGTGGTCGCTTCAGGGCATCGATAGTGCGCTGTGATTTAACCGGATCTATCGTCTCCTTTGGAGGTGGAGGTTTCTTTGAAAAAAAGTCCCTCACTTGGGCTTCACAGATCTCCGCGTTTTCCTTCTCGGTCCTCTCGTATGGTAACTTTTCCGGAGCCTGGAGAGATGGACCGTATCTGAATTGCCTCCCGCCTCTGGATGTACTGCTAGAAGCCGGAGTGGCGGCGTATCTCTTCGGTCGTTGCTTACGAGGCGGAGAAGGAGGCGGAGTGCTCCGACGCGTCGGAGGAGCCAGAGCGGCGGCGGCTGTGTTCTGCCGTTGCTGACGATGCGGAGGAGGAGGCAGACCGCTCAGACGCGCCGGAGGAGGCGAAGAAGGAGGCGTAGTGCGGGCCTCGCGCGCCGGAGGAGCCGTAGAAGGAAGCGGAGTGCCTTGATCACTCGCCGAACGAGGAGGAGGAGGAGGCTGAGTGCCCTAACTCACCAGAGGAGGAGGAGGAGGTGGAGGCGTCTAGTTCGGAATCTTGATGTACTCCTTCCGCCATAGACATGTAGTCCTCAGAGCATAACTCAGCTGAGTCTCCCCTTCACCTGTAGGATGGTCAAGCAATAGCTCCTCAAATCCCTCCATTACTTCATCCACCGACACAACAACATAGCCATGTGGAATCGGACGGCAGTGAAAAGTTCCGTCGGGTTGAGGAGGTGCAACAGAGCTGACAGCCGCCTTCAAGGTGAGGTTTTGGCATTTCGTCATAAGCTAGCAATGTTGAGCCTCCGTGATAGCATCCACGGGTAGCTAGGAGCCGTGAAGTCGGGCTGCTGAACGAGCTCCGTGGAAGCCACACTGCTTCTCCGCTGAGATGGCGGGGTAGCTTCATGCCACTAAGATGGTTGGCCGGCAGCTCGCTGTCTCTCAACTTGTTCCTCTAGCTTTAGTACTCTTGCATTCAACTTCTGCATTTCGCTCAGCTCCTTTTTCCTCTTCCTCTCCCGGGTTTTGTAACCGCCTGCGCCGGGAAACCTAACCTTCCACACAACAGAGCCTGGCATGCCTCGTGTTCGTCCAGGGTGCTCAGGATTGCCGAGGGCCTCAGTCATCTCGTCTTTCTCTCTGTCGGGAATGAACTTCCCTTGCTCCGCCGCGGCGATATGTTGGGGAACGTAGTAATTTCAAAAAATTCCTACGCACGCGCAAGATCATGGTGATGCATAGCAACGAGAGGGGAGAGTGTTGTCCACGTACCCTCGTAAACCGACAGCGAAAGCGTTATCACAACGCGGTTGATGTAGTCGTACGTCTTCATGATCCGACCGATCAAGTACCGAACGTACGGCACCTCCGAGTTCTACACACGTTCAGCTCGATGACGTCCCTCGAACTCCGATCCAGCCGAGTGTTGAGGGAGAGTTTCGTCAGCACGACGGCGTGGTGACGATGATGATGTTCCACCGACGCAGGGCTTCGCCTAAGCTCCACAACGGTATTATCGAGGTGTAATATGGTGGAGGGGGGCACCGCACACGACTAAGAGATCTCAAGGATCAATTGTTGTGTTTCTGGGGTGCCCCCTTGCCCCCGTATATAAAGGAGCAAGAGAGGAGGAGGCCGGCCCTAGGAGGGGGCGCACCAAGTGTGGAGTCCTACTAGGACTCCCTAGTCCTAGTAGGATTCCACCTCCCATATGGAATAGGAAAAGAGGAAGGGAAAAAGAGAAGGAAGGAAGGGGGCGCCCCCCTTCCCTAGTCCAATTCGGACCAGACCAAGGGGAGGGGTGCGGCCACCCTTGAGGCCCAATAAGGCCCAATACGTATTCCCGTAACTCTCCGGTACTCCGAAAAATACCCGAATCACTCGGAACCTTTCCGAAGTCCGAATATAGTCGTCCAATATATCGATCTTTACGTCTCGGCCATTTCGAGACTCCTCGTCATGTTCCCGATCTCATCCGCGACTCCGAACTCCTTCGGTACATCAAAACTCAATAAAACTGTCATCGTAACGTTAAGTGTGCGGACCCTACGGGTTCGAGAACTATGTAGACATGACCGAGACACGTCTCCGGTCAATAACCAATAGCGGGACCTGGATGCCCATATTGGCTCCCACATATTCTACGAAGGTCTTTATCGGTCAGACCGCATAACAACATACGTTGTTCCCTTTGTCACCGGTATGTTACTTGCCCGAGATTTGATCGTCGGTATCTCGATACCTAGTTCAATCTCGTTACCGGCAAGTCTCTTTACTTGTTCCGTAACACATCATCCCGCAACTAACTCATTAGTCACAATGCTTGTAAGGCTTATAGTGATGTGCATTACCGAGTGGGCCCAGAGATACCTCTCCGACAATCGGATTTACAAATCCTAATCTCGAAATACGCCAACCCAACAAGTACCTTTGGAGACACCTGTAGAGCACCTTTATAATCACCCATTTACGTTGTGACGTTTGGTAGCACACAAAGTGTTCCTCCGGTAAACGGGAGTTGCATAATCTCATAGTCAAAGGAACATGTATAAGTTATGAAGAAAGCAATAGCGACATACTAAACGATCGAGTGTTAAGCTAACGGAATGGGTCAAGTCAATCACGTCATTCTCCTAATGAGGTGATCTCGTTAATCAAATGACAACTTATGTCTATGGCTAGGAAACATAACCATCTTTGATTAACGAGCTAGTCAAGTAGAGGCATACTAGTGACACTCTGTTTGTCTATGTATTCACACATGTGTTATGTTTCCGGTTAATACAATTCTAGCATGAATAATAAACATTTATCATGATATAAGGAAATAAATAATAACTTTATTATTGCCTCTAGGGCATATTTCCTTCACGATATACTTCTGAAGCTTCTTGACGGGTATTGCAAGTTGCTCGTCCGTCCAAACGCACTTCCCTGTTTCAGGGTCCAAAGTTCCCCTAATCCCGAAGAACCAAGTCCATGAATGGTCTCGCCAGTTCCATGTCTCTGGTTCGACCCCTTTAGCAATCAGGTCATTCTCAGCTTTGTCCCACAACGACCGGGCTTTGAGGTAGCCACCTGACCCCGTGTGATGGTGATACAGGTTCTTTGCAGCATTTATCTTGTTTGTCTCTGACATCTTCTTACTCTTGTCCGATGTCTTGTAGGCCACAAATGCGGGCCAGTGATCTCTTATCTTCTCAAATCGGCCGGTGAATTCTAGAGTCTTCCCTTTGTCGACAAATGTTGATTTCAACTCATTCTTCCACCTCCTGAATAGATCTGCCATCTTCTTAAGAGCACACGCCTTGACCAATGGCTCTGTAACTGGCTTATTCGGATCCTCCTCTGGTGGTAGGGTGAAATTTGCCTTTAGGGAGGTCCAAAGATCATCTTTCTGTCTATCCGTGACATAAGAAACTTGAGGGTCTTTGTTCTTAGGCTTATTCCATAGCTGGATGCTGATCGGGATGCTGTCCCTGACAATAGCTCCGCACTGAGCAGAAAATGCATCCTTGGTCTGCCTGGGTTCAATCGGTTGGCCATCGTCCGAGATTGCTGTGATCGTGAACCTTTCATCCTGGTGCAACCTTTTCTTCGGGCTTCGTCTCGTTACCAAAGTTTGGCTCGATCCGGAGGGCTAGAAAATAAGAAAGAAGAGTTAATATATGTACATACCAAAACAATTAATGCATCAATTAGCTAGTCAACACATGCTTAATTAATATAGATACCTCGCCGGACTTTGCAACAGCTCCCTCCTCCGTTCGGTCACCGGAGCCGTCATCACGGTCTCCTTCTTCCACCGGCATTCGATCACCGGAGCCATCATGATCATGTCTTTCCTCCTCCATTGTTCGATCACCGGAGCCTTCATCCTCTCCTTCCAGACCATCGGTGTCATTGAGAAACGACAAGACATTACGTCCGTCGCGGATTATGTCCCCCAACAACTCTTCTTGTTCTAAGTCTCTTTGATCCATAGTTTCTGCAAATATTACAACATGGCAATTAATATAAAAACATGAGAGATGGATATATTAGTGGCAAACATATACCTAGCTAGCTAATCACAAGGAATATTAATTACTGGCCTCGGCGCTTCTACGGTTTGGGGTGGCCTCAACAACGCTTCTAGGGTTTGGGGTGGCCTCGACGACAACGCTCTTTTAACTTGGTAATTTGGGTGGCCTCGACGCTTCTAGGGTTTGGGGTGGCCTCAGCAATGCTTCTAGGGTTTGGGATGGCCTCGACGCTTCTAGGGTTTGGTCGAGCGAGAGGGGGTTGATCGATGTCCCCCCTCATGTTGAAGAGTTACCGGAGTTCTCTCATGAATGTCCGACGTCCGGACCGCCTCTCTCATGAATGTCAAACAAGGGATTTAACAAAATGGCACCATTCTGGATGTGCAGAAAATGGTCCATATTTTTCCTGATCTCATCTACCCTTCTATATGTCACGTTGTCTAGTGTCAAAGGATTCAAGAAAACCATGGCTTCATCATTAGCCGGAAGTAACAGGTGCATAATGGTACGAAGCTCTCCAAAATTGTTTTGGAACGGAGTCCCGGATAGGATATTTAGCTTTTTGGTACGAAGTTCAGCAAGAGCCTTCCGAATATCGCCATTTGTAAGGCCTTTGCTGAAATTCGCACAAAACTGCGAATTATTCTATCCGGAACTCCGTTCCAAAACAACTTTGAAGAGCTTCATAACATCATTCGCCCTGTTACTTCCGGCTAATGATGTAGCCATGGATTTCCTCAATACTATGACAGACAACGTGACATATAGAAGCATATAGATGAGATCAGAAAAAAAATTGGATCAACTTGTGCACATCCATAATGGGGGTATTCTTGATAAATCTCGACCCTCGACCCCTCGACGACCCTCGACCCTTGACCCCTCGGCGATCCTCGAACCTCGACCCTCGAACCCTTGGCGATCCTTGAACCTCGACCCCTCGGCGACCCTCGACCCTCTACCCTATTTCCCGACCCTCAACCGCTCGGCGATCCTCGACACCCTCGTTCCCGATAAAAAATAAGAAGACGAAGAAGAAGAAGAAAAAAGAGGAGAAGAAGAAGGAATAGAGGAGAAGAAGAAGAAATAGAGGAGAAGAAGAAGAAATAGAATAATTCTTCTTCTCTTCTATTCCTTCTTCTTCTTCTCTTTTTTTCTTCTTCTTCCTCTTCTTCCTCTCCTCTTCTTCTCCTTCTTCTTCTTCTCCTTCTTCCTCCTCTTATTTTCCTTTTTCCTCTCCTTCTTTTTCTTCTTCTTCCTTCTTCCTTCTTCCTCTTTTCTTCTTTTTCCTTATTTTCCTTTTTCCTCTCCACTAACCTAAAATCTACTAACAGTACAACTAACCTAAAATGCACTAAATCAACTAAACTAAAATGCAGTAACCTAAAATCGATATCTACTAATAGCCTAAATAAAAGAATTAATACATATATGAAAAAACATATATGAACAAAAAAATGCTATGAACATCCATACATACATAGCCACATCCATACATACATATAGCCACATACATATATACATTATATATATGAACAAAAAATTCATCATATAAAAAATCGACATATAAGAAGAAAAAAATGCAGTACAGAGAGCATGTACATATCATCTCCTCTAATTATGAAACTAAAATTCATCTATCATCTATTCATCTCATCTCATCTCATTATATGCAACTTAAAAAACAGAGGAAGCAGCGGCGGCCATGGGTGTCGGCGACGGTCAGCGACGGGGATGGGAAAGGGGGGAGCTCACTGGGGACGCGACAACGAGGAACGTGCTCGGGGGCGCACGCGGCGACGGGGAGGAGGGCGCGGCGAAGGAGCTGGAGGCCAGCGATGACGAGGAACGGGCTCGGGCCGCACGCAGCGACGGGGAGGAGGTCGGCGACGACGAGGAACGGGCTCGGGGTCGCACGCGGTGACGGGGAGGAGGCCGACGACGGTAAGCGGGATCGGGGACGACGATGGTGATGGGGCGGGGGCGGCGGACGGCGTCGGGGCAGCCTCGTGGCGTCGATGTCGTCGGTGCGGTCGGGGGCAACTACGAGATGGAAGTGAAAAAATTCCTAAGTGTTGGTTATATAGGAAAGCCTTTAGTCCCGGTTCGTGGCACCAACCGGGACCAATGCCCCCCTTTAGTCCCGGTTGGTGCCACGAACCCGGGACCAAAGGTCAGTTTTCAGCAGCCCAAATGGCAGGAAATAGGGACCTTCGGTCCCGGTTGGTGGCACCAACCGGTACTAAAGGGGAGCATTGGTCCCGGTTGGTACGACAAACCGGTACCAATGCACCCCTTTCGTCCCGGTTGGTGCTACCAACCGGGATCCAAGGCCTTGTGCTGCCCGTGGCCAAAAAGTTTAGTCCCATCTCGCTAGTTGAGAGGGGCTCGGAGTGGTTTATAAGCCCCACTGCCGCTGCCCTCTCGAGCTCCTCTCAAATGCAGGCTTACGGGCCTAAACACACTGTATCTACCTGTGGGCCTACTTGGCCTTCTACGGGCCTGAATTCTGGCCCATGGCTCGGTTTCTAGTTGTATTCAGGCCACAGTGGCCCAGTAGGTGGCATTTTTTATTTATTTCCATTTTTTGTTTTGTTTTTTGCTTTATTTATTTTCTTTTGTTTCTACTTACAGTTTTTCAGTGATTCTTTTTGCTGTTAGGTCACAAAAATTATAAACTTTCTGTTAGTGCCATTAGTTTTCAAATTTGAATAGTTTAAATTTGATTTTTTTGAAATTAGTGTGAATCACTAGTTTGTTAATAAGTTTACTATAAAAATAGATTTTTTAGTGATTCTTTTTCCTGCTATTTAATATTACCGTGTTTTATCATTATATTCAATTTGGTAATTTTTAGGTTATTTTAAATATCTATTTTAATCAAAAACAAATTTTGTGATTTTAGTTTGCTATTAAAGTTTCTAACAAAAAAATTCTTTATGAAATTCTTTTTGCTATTAATGTTTTGAATAGAAAATACTTTGATAATTTTAGTTGCATAAATTTTATATAATTTTAGTTTCAAAAATAATAGAGGTTTATAAAAGCTTTTTAGTTGATTCCTTTTGCTATTAGAGTTTTATAAAAGCTTTTTAGTTGATTCTTTTTGCTATTGAAGAATATTATAGTTTTCTTTTAGTTGATCATAACAGAATATTTTAATTGATTATTTTTAGTTCATTCTTTTTGCTATTAGTTCATTCTTTTTGCTATTAGTTCATTTCTTTTTGCTATTAGTTCATTCTTTGAGCTAAATAACCCTGAAATTGAAAAGCACTACAAATAAACTCTGAAAAGGTTGAAAGTTGGCATGGTATCATCATTTCACCCACATAGCATGTGCTAAAAAGTTGAGAGGGTTACGACAAAACTGGTTGCACTTCGTGTACAAAATGGACAATCTCTTTCGAAATATCAGGGTTCCGGACGAAACTCATCTGTTACAAGGGGATTTCATTTTTTTTGAACTCCAGACTTTTGTGTGTTCAAAATGCACCATTCAAAGACACATCATCAATTTTCAACCCTTTCTGACTTCATTTGGTATTATTTCATGCATTTACTGATTTTTTAGCTATATGACCCTGAAATTGAAAAGCAGTACAAATGAACTCTGAAAAGGTTGAAAGTTGGCATGGTATCATCATTTCACTGACATAGCATGTTCTAAAAAGTTGAGAGGGTTACGGCACAAACTGGATGCACTTCGTGTACAAAATGGACAATCTGTTTCAAAGTATCAGGGCTTTGGACAAAAACTCATCTGTTACAAAGGGATTTCATTTTTGTGAACTTATTTGAACTCTAGACTTTTTGTGTGTTCAAAATGCACCATTCAAAGCCACATCGTCAATTTTCAACCCCTTCTGGCTTCATTTGGTATTTTTCATGCATTTAATTATTATTTTTTGAGCTAAATGACCCTGAAATTGAAGAGCGTAGCTGGCAGGACCTTCATACTGCTTTGGAGGCATGCCTTCTTTTTCGTGCACATGTTGCTGGTCCTCCCGTGCCTCCGATGTATCTTTTGTCTTCCCATACACGCCCAAGAAGCCGAGCAGGTTCACGCAAAGATTCTTCGTCATGTGCATCATGTCGATTGCAGAGCGGACCTCTAGGTCTTTCCAGTAGGGTAGGTCCAAAAATATAGATTTCTTCTTCCACATGGGTGCGCGTCCCTCAACGTCATTCGGAACAGATAGTCCTCCGGGATCCTTTCCAAAGATTACTTGTAAATCATTGACCATACAAGTATGTGATCACCGGTACGGATGGCGGGCTTCTTCCGGTGATCTGCCTCGCCTATGAAATGCTTGCCTTTCTTTCGACATTGATGGTTGGTCGGAAGAAATCGACAATGCCCCAGGTACACATTCTTCCTGCATTTGTCCAGGTATATACTATCGGTGTCATCTAAATAGTGCGTGCATACGTCGTATCCCTTGTTTTTCTGTCATGAAAGATTACTGAGAGCAGGCCAATCATTGATGGTTACAAACAGCAACGCATGTAGGTCAAATTCCTATTGTTTGTGCTCATCCCACACACGTACACCGTTTCCATTCCACAACTGTAAAAGTTCTTCAACTAATGGCCTTAGGTACACATCAATGTCATTGTCGGGTTGCTTAGGGCCTTGGATGAGAACTGGCATCATAATGAACTTCCGCTTCATGCACAACCAAGGAGGAAGGTTATAGATACATAGAGTCACTGGTCAGGTGCTATGATTGCTGCTCTCCTCCCCAAAAGGATTAATGCCATCCGCGCTTAAACCAAATCATGGACAGGACGAGGACCAATGGAGGCGGATACCAAAACCATCGCACTATATAATAACAAACAATAATAAAAGTAAGAAAATTACACAAGTATCTACCTAAATCATACAACTAAGAACTTTTTTCTTTTAGAAAGAAGATAAGATCAAGAGGCTCACCACGGTGGTGCCGGCGACAAGATCGGCGCGGGCGATCAACGGTGGTGAGGACGGGGACGGGACAGGACGGACCGCCAAACCTAGACAAATCTTGAGAAAGATGGAGCTTGGACAAAGAACTTCGAGAGGAGAAAGCTTAAGTGTGGCTCGGGAATTTCAAGAAACACATCATGTGCATAGGAGGTGAGCTAGAGCACCACAAAGCTCTCCCACGGTTGGCCAAAAAAACAGAGCACTCCACTGCTCTTCTCGCAGGCAAGAGGGTATATATAGGCATCTCATTGGTCCCGGTTCGTGGCTGAAACCGGGACTAAAGGACCCCCTTTGGTCCCGGTTCCAGCCAGGAACAGGGACCAATGGTTGCGGGCCAGGAGCGAGGCCCATTGGTCTCAGTTCATGTCTGGAACCGGGACCAAAGGGTCCAGACGAACCGGGACCAATGCCCCACGAGGCTCGGCTGGCCCCCGGCCTCACGAACCGGAACCGATGCCCTCTTTAGTCCTGATTCGTGAGTGAACCGGGATTAATGGGCTTACCCGGCCTGGACCAAAGCCCTGTTTTCTACTAGTGAACGTAGCCATGAGGCAAATTACTTCCAAGTGGGCCGAACTGACATAGATTTGAATAGAAAACTATATCCTTCTCTACCGTGAACGCTTCCCGGCCATAAAAGCAGGCAACAGGTCATATGTTTTACGAAACTGCTATACGGACAACCTCTCCTTTGCCGATTTGTGGACGATAGTAACTCCGCAGCAAGGCTGCAATTTCTGTTATGCATGGACAATTCTAACCATAGCGTCGTGCAAACATTGTTTATGTATTGCAGGTTGATTATTAACTAGGGAAAGGTTTGTGTGCGCTACTCATTGTTTGCTTGCGATGATCCACGTGCATGTGTTTGCATGAATTTAAATTTTCAAAAGTATGGGATGTGATTACAAATGTGAACATTTGAGGGATGGATCGGCACTATCGCAGTCGCGTCCGGACGCGTCAACGAAAGTATAGGGCCTGGATTCGCCCAGTCCGATTGTAGATGCTCTCATTGTCTTATTTTATGTTTAGCCGGAAACTTGAAAAGCAAAAGCTATGCCATGCAAAGAATGGGAAGAATGAGTGCAAGCATTGCAGAGGCCAACGAAACCGATTTTCGAAAATGAAGGAAACAAGGAAGAGAGTTCTTTTTTCGAGAAAGGGAATATATTAATATTGCGAAGATACCAATTACACCCAGCCTCTGTACCAACAAGATGTCCAAAGACATCAAGGATACACACAGGCAAAAAAGAAAATAAAGGAAACAGAAGAAAAAGACCCTGCCATGGTGATCAATCACTAGCAACAACAACACTCTAACCACCACCGAAAACAACACTCGAATTACAAAAGAGGTTCTCCAAAAGCAACGCCTTCAAGAAGAAAACAATGCACAAGCATTGTCGTTACCTGATTAAGGGAGTTCTTAAGGTAAGCAAGGGCAAGCTTCATTGATAAAAAACAGAGGGAAGCTTCATAAAAGCAAACAGCGCGAAAATAAACGGCGACCACCGGCGGTGCAAGCGATATATAATTAATTGGGTCATAGTTCAAACTGTTGAGTATGTATTTTGTGTTGCATATATATTGAAGTTGTTGCCCACCTTCTAATCTTGTATAGTTAGGATAGAGGCATACCCCTGTAATTATCTATACGTGCATTAGCATCCCATCAATACAACGCCAATTGTATTACAAACTTTCCCGTCTACATGGTATCATCTCTGAAGGTCCTGACCTAGGGCGACTCCCTCGCGCTACTCCCTCGCGCCGTCGCTGCCGTCGCTCCCCACCTCCGCCGCACCTAGCCACCGCCGCGCCTCTCCCTCCCCGCGCCGCTGCCGCCCCATGCCGCCCGCTTCCACTCACCCTGCCGCGCGCCTCCCTCCTCCCGCACCGCACCACCCCTCTGCCGCGTGCCGCCCGCACCACCTCCCGCGTCGTGCTGCCGCCGCCCTCACCCGCCGCAGCCGCCGCACGTCTGCTGCAGCCGCATCTCCCCGCCGCTGCCGCCCTCTTCTTCCCCTCCTCCACAAAACCCTAACCCTAGTCGCCGCCCTTCACCACCGCCGCCGCTCCCATTGATTCCTCCCCGGGCTCCTCCACCACCCGCTCATCGAACCCCTTTGCCGGTACCGAGCCCTCCGCCGCCGCCATCCGTGACCTCAACATCGAGGCCCGGGTCCCTATCCGTCTCGACAGCTCCAGCACGTCGTACTACGCGTGGAATACCTACTTCAACCTCATCTTCCGCGAGTACTATCTTACGGAGCACACCGACGGTTCCGTGGACAACGCGTACATGCGCGGCGATCCGGAGTGGTCCGCCATTGAGGTCACGATCATCCGATGGTTCTACCAGACAGTCTCGAAAGACATCTTGCACACGGTTGTCGCCGAGAACCATGACGCCTGTGACGTGTGGGCCACGGTCAATGCGCTCTTCACCGAGAACAAACTCCAGCACCTTGTTTTCTTGCAGCAGGAGTTCTTCGGTTGTCACTAGGACAACTCCACCATCGATGAGCACTGCATGAGGCTCAAGATGCTCACCGACGAGCTTCGCGACATCGGCGCTAAGGTCTCTGATGAACTCATGCTGAGCAACCTCGCCGCCAGCCTTAACAAGGACTTTGGCAACGCGGCGTCCAACCTCACCTTGCTGCCGCAGCCCACATTCCAGCGCGTCGTCGCGTACCTCAAACTCGAGGAGCGCCAGATGACGAAGCTGAAGCAGCGGGTCCAGCACACCACCCTCGCCGCCGGCACCACCCGCAGCGGCCCTGCTCCTCCGGCCGTGCCCTGTCAGCCCGCACCGCCCGCGCCCACCGGCTACTACCCACTGCCGCCCGCGCCTCCCTAGCAGCCGCAAGGTGGCAGGCGCCGGCGCTGCCGCCGGGGCGGCAGGGGCCGCCGCCAGCACTAGCCGCAGGCGCCGGGCGCAGGGGGGCGCCCCGCTACCAGCAGCCATCCCCGCCGTGGGCCACCGGGCAGGACCCGTGGATGCGTGTTGTCCATGCCTATCACATGCCCGTCCCACGGGCCCCTGCACCGGGTCTTGTTGGTCCCCGCCCCGCGGGCCACCAGGCGTTCATCGGCGCCCCTACCAGCCCTATGGTGCTCCGCTCGCTCCGCCACCCCTCGGTGGCTACGGTGCGCCCGCTCAGGCGCTACCCTATGGAGGCCAGCCGTTGTCGCAGTCACATGCACCGTGGGACCCCGCCCTCCTGGCCGCCCTACACTCGGCGCCGTCGCCGAGTAACTACGGCGGTGGAGGCGACTGGTACATGGCCTCGGGTGCTACTGCGCACATGACAGCTCATTCGGGTAACCTATCCTCTTCCACTCCAGTTGACACACCCACTCGTATCACCGTTAGCAACGGTTCTTCTTTACCTATCACCCATGTCGGTAGCACTAGTTTTTCTGCTAGTTCCACACCTATCACTATGTCTAATGTCCTTGTCTCACATGACTTAGTCACTAGTTTAGTTTGCGTTCATCGTCTTACTCGTGAGAATCCTCTTACTGTTGAATTTGACGGTGTTGGTTTTTCTATGAAGGACGCCCGTACCCGGATGGTGCTTCACCGATGTGATAGCCCTGATGAGCTTTATCCCATGCATGTCGGCGCCTCCACTTCCACACCCGTCGCTCTCGCCGCCGGCATCGACCTTTGGCATGCTCGCTTGGGCCACCCCAACCCTACCGTTTTGCGTCAGATTCTTAGGAGTTTTTCTTTCTCATGTAATAAGCTCGATGAGCATACTTGTGAGACTTGTCGCTTAGGCAAGCACGTTCGTCTTCCCTTTAGTGCATCTACTTCAGTTTCCACTTTTCCGTTTCAATTACTTCATAGTGATGTTTGGACGTCTCCCGTTGCGAGTAACACGGGTTCTCTATACTACTTGGTGGTTTTAGATGATTATGCTCAATATGTGTGGACTTTTCCTCTTCATCATAAATCCGATGCTTTAGCCACACTCATCGCTTTTTATTCCTATGTCACCATCCAGTTCGGTTGCCACATACTCGCACTCCAGACTGATAACGGAAAAGAGTTTGACAACGTCGCTCTCCGCACGCTTCTTGCCTCTCATGGCACCACCTTCCGTCTGACTTGTCTTTACACTTCACAGCAGAACGGCCGCGCCGAGCACATTCTCCGCACTCTTAATGAGTGCGTTCACACGTTACTCTTTCACTCTAACATGCCTGCTCGGTTTTGGCCCGATGCTCTCGCCACCGCCACTCTCTTAGTTAACATTCGTCCGTGTCGTCCTCGGTGGAACTACACCCCTCACGACCTTATCTTCGATACACCACCATCCTATGACGATCTCCGCATCTTTGGGTGTCTTTGTTATCCTAGCACCGCGTCCACCACGCCACACAAACTCGCACCACGTTCCGTCCCATGCGTCTTCCTTGGCTACCCTCCTAACACCAAAGGTTACCGGTGCTATGATCCTGTCACTCATCGTGTGTACACCTCGAGGCACGTGTACTTTGTCGAGACGGTGTTTCCTTTTTTCAGGTTTCTTAGGCTTCGGCTCCTTCGGCGCCGACCCCCGCGCCCCCTTCTTGGAGCGATGCGCGGCGGCGCCCCCGGAGCCCCCCCGGCACGGCGCCTTCTGCCGCCACCGCCCGGTTTTTCGACTCCCTCCTCAGAGGTCGAGTCTGAACGGGCCCCCGGGTCCCCGTCTCCCTCCTACGAGGTTGAGCCGGCGAGTACTCCGCCCGCCACCACGGCGACGGGCTCGACGTCCTCCTCGCCCGTCGCCCCCTCAGCCGCAGGCTCGGCCGGCGCGGCCCTAGTCGCCGCCACCGCGGCTCCCGTCGCCGCCGCGGGTGTCCCAGTCGCCGTGCCCCCCCCCCCCCCCCCGCCGCCATCGACTCTGTTGCCCCGCCTCTTGGCGTGACGACCCATGCCCGGGCAGGTGTGCTTCGGCCGAGCACGCGCTATTCCTCCGGTGAGTATGTATGTGTGCACCGCCTCGACATCGACGCCATCACCCATCCCCACCTTTGCTTGTGCTGTCCTTCGGGATCCCCACTGGCTAGCTGCGACGCAGGAGGAGTTCGACACCCTGCAGCACAACCACACATGGCAGCTTGTTCCGCGACCACCTCGTGCTAACATCATCACTGGCAATTAAGTGGGTGTTTCGCCACAAGACCCGCTCGGACGGTTCTCTCGAGCGCTACAAGGCTCGGTGGGTGGTTCGTGGATTTCGACAACGCGCGGGCGTGGAATTCACCGACACCTTCACCCCAGTTGTTAAACCGGGCATGATCCGCGCCGTACTTCAGTTGGCGGTCTCGTGCGCCTGGCTTGTGCACCAGTTGGATGTCTCCAACGCCTTATTACTTGGACATCTTGCCGAGCAGGTGTTCTGCGAGCAGCCCGCTGGCTTCATCAACGCCGAGCACCCAGACTTTGTGTGCTTGCTCTCCCGTTCTCTTTACGGGTTGAGGCAGGCGCCTCGGGCTCGATACCAGCGTATCGCAGCCTTCTTGCAGTTTCTGGGATTTCGGTCCACTCGCTCCGATGCCTCACTCTTCGTGTATCATCAGTGAGCTGACACTGCATATCTGGTGCTCTACGTCGACGACATCATCCTCACGGCGTCCGCGCCCGGTCTCGTTCAGCAGCTGACTGCTCGTCTTCGTGATGAGTTCGCCCTCAAGGACATGGGGCCTCTGCACTACTTCCTCGGCATCGAGGTGGTCCGACGGACTGACGACTTCTTTCTGCATCAGCAGAAGTACGCCCACGAGCTCCTGGAGCATGCCGGTATGCTTAACTGCAAGCCGACGCCCACCCCTGTCGACACGAAGGCGAAGGTCTCTGCTTTGGAGGGGTCTCTCACCGCCGATGCAGCGTTCTAGCGCTCCATTGTTGGTGCTTTACAGTACCTGATGCTGACTCGACCCGACCTGCAGTACGTTGTTCAGCAGGTGTGCCTCCATATGCACGCTCCGCGTGACTCCCACTGGACCTTGGTGAACCGTATTCTCCGTTACGTACGCGGCACTATGTCTTTGGGACACCCTGACGGCCTCCGCCTCCACCAACCTCGTGGCCTACTCGGATGCCGACTGGGCTGGCTGCCCCGACACTTGACGCTACACGTCAGGCTACTGCGTCTACCTTGGGCCCTCGTTGATCTCTTGGTCATCGAAGCGGCAGCCCACGGTCTCCCGCTCCAGCGCCGAGGCAGAGTATCGCGTCGTGGCTAATGTCGTGGCCGAGTGCTCTTGGATCCGTCAGCTGCTCCAGGAGTTGCTTTGTGATGTTCACAAGGCCACTCTTGTCTACTGCGATAACGCCGGCGCGGTCTAGCTTTTCACCAACCCGGTGCACCATCGACGTACGAAGCATATTGAGCTCAATATTCACTTCGTGCGCGAGCAGGTTGCCCTTGGCCGTGTTCGTTTCTCCACGTGTCGGCGTCGCAACAATTTGTTGATGTGATGGCTAAGGGATTGCCTACTTCCGTCTTCGAGGAGTTTCGATTCAGTCTCTGTGTCTCCAACGACGCTTCGACCGCGCGCGCGGGGGGGGGGGGTGTGTTGAGTATGTATTTTGTGTATATTGGAGTTGTGGCCCACCTGCTAGTTTTGTATAGTTGAGGTAGAGGCCTACCCTATGATTATATATACGTGCACCAGTACCCATCAATACAACGTCAATTGTATTGCAATCTTTCCCGTCTACACAAACGATTTTCCTCGTCAGGTCCGTCTCGCTTATCTCTTGATGCCGAAACAAAGATTTACCCCACATGTACAATCTTTTGAAGACGCCACATACGTATTACGCCCTCGTGCCGACTGTCAAACAGTAAGCAGCAGAAACTATGGCATCTATAACTGGACTTGACAAATTTGGCCCCCAAACATTCACGGAAGCCCCCGGTTAGTGTCCGGGTGTGTCCGTTTTGAGTCCCTATTTGTCCGCGCACATAACTATATCTCATATATTATTTATTTTTTCTATATGCCCGATCACATGCATGTGATTGATGAAGATGAACAGAGAGAAATAAAAGAAATAATAAAGGAAAAAAATATAGTCCGCAATGAGTCAAATCCTATATGACGGACGCAGGACTACTGACCAGACACGTCCGAGCACTCCTCATACTCAACCCATATATTGGGGCAATATGAGAAGTGTCAGATATCCCGATGTTTAGGAAGGCTTTGAAAGGTTCGCTTGGGTTAACTTGTTCTTTTTTTCTCTGTCCGGTCAGTGGTTCTATATCCGTCTGATCAATTTAAGGAGTCCGGTAGTAGATGCTATACAGAGAAAAGAGTCATGCGTACAGTGATTTTGTTTTTTTGTTTTTTTGACAAACAGACTGGCTTTTGGTGTTGGTAAATGAATGATGCACTTGAGACGCAAATGCCATGGAGATGGTCGTATACTGCAACTGTGGTGCATGAGACCGAGAGCGACGAGAGATCCGTGCAGGAGGGGGACAAGCGGGCATCTCGGATTGAGGGGGAAACGCCATGCAGATATAAGCGAGCGGCAGCAGGCTTCACATGTGGACGAGACGACGGACTCTCGCTCTCAGGCTTTCAGCTGCTGCTGCGGCATTCTCGCGAGAAACGAGGCATGTAGCTGCGTATGTGTGTCCCTGCTGCATGCTGGCTGCAAATTCTTGACGAAACTGCAGGTTGTCCATATGACCGGTCAGGGATGAACGGCTCTGCCAGCAGGGCAGGCCGGGTTGGAGGAGGACCAGCAGACAGCCCCAGACTGGATGAGCTTGGGATTAGACTTTCATTTCTTGATCATTCTTGACAGATTATCAGGAGGTTCATATGGACTCATTGCGCCACATGCATCATTCTGATTCCTGACCTCTCCCGAGCCAAGCAGGTAGCTTGCCAGACACTACTCCTGAATCCTTGTCGCTCACTTAGACAAGTTTGGAGCTGGGACGGCACACATATTCAGCAGCTCGTTGGCGGATCAGTCGTCGTCGGATGAGCTTGGATTTAGGCTTTAGTTCTGGCCCCTGCCTCCTGCCTGCTGGGCGCTAGCGGTAAAACTATATACTGGCTGCATTCAGTGGTAAAAGGTTGAAAAACTCCTTCTGCATGCATGCACACAGTAGCTAAAAGATGAAAGACGTTCTGCAAAATGTATGGCACCCAGCGGGCTGTTTTCGTCCGTGGTGCATGCGGCAGAAAGTTCAGACGAGGTGGGTCGCGTGCTTGATCGAGTTACAGGCTACGATTTGGACTGCTTAGCTCCTATATATTCTAGTGCATGGTACTGTTGCCGTGTAAAGTTGCTTTATGTTACTTTTAAAAGATTCGAGACACGATGAACAATATGTGGATCGTCTCCCACAGGAAAAGCGATCCATCAATCTCCATTGCTTCAACAATTCGATCACTTCTAATGCCCATTGAAGATGGCAGAAGCCACTCTAGCTAGTAGAAAACGATATGAACCTATACAGTAGGTGAATTCCTCTTTCAAAGTTCTTCTACACCTATGTAATTGCAGCATCTCAAGAACTCAACGCGAACTCGCTGCAACACTGTCAGGGAACGAACACACAAAAAGACCAAGTTTCCGGCTTCACACGATTCCGATACATGTAAACTGTCACCTCTCTTCCGAATTATAAGATGTTTTAGATATCTCAATATGGACTACATATAGACTAAAATGAGTGAACAAATACATTAAAACGTGTTTATATACATTTGATTCAGAAAAAAATTAAAACATCTTATAATTCGGAACGGAGGAAGTACTTGCTAGAAACTTGGGCAATGGGTTTATGTGCATAACAAAACATCCCTTTAAACCCGCCGCACAGCCTTCATCTCTATGACACGGAACTTTTGCCTCATTTCAACAAATTCCACTCACCCAAGCGCCTTTGGTAAGAAGATCTGCAAGTTGTTCATCCATACCAACATGTTGATGCATTCTCTGATGAGGTTAAATTTTGTATCAATGTGTTTGCTTCTCTTGGAACGCAACTGGTGATCCCAATACAATCATCATTAGACTCAACGACAAAAAAAGGGTTGTTCCGCACCACTGAAACCTAGGCGACACGCGCGTCCCCTTTTCGCCGCCGCTGGAGGACACCACCGGGCAAAGCCTATGCGGTGGCGGCGGCCTTCTCTTCTATGTTAGCCCATGTTGTCTCCGATGGCGGGCGGTGGGTCCCCAGTCTCAGGCGAATGCAACGACGGCGTCGACTCCCGAGCATGTGGCGACAGAGGGGATATTCTCGCATGTGCTGACTCGTGCGGTCTCCGGCGGCTGGCGGTGGGTCCCTGATCGACGTCTAATGCAGCGTTATGGTCGGTTCCCAGGTGGGTGACAACGATGGCTCCCTGGCTCGCGGTGGCGTGCGCCTTTTGGCATTGTGGGACGATCACCTCCACTGAAGCTGGTGGTTATTGCTAGCAATCCTAGCAATGTTGGGTTGCCCAATGTAGGAGTTTGTAGTAGGAAACAAAATAACCAAGGCATCAGTCCATGGAGGTACCAATATCTTGCAACCGTTGAATGCCCTGCAACACAAATGAAACTTGGCTTGTGTACCCCAACAATCCTGGCTAGTCTTGATAGTAGCATAAGGCTATCAAAAAATAATGTGGGGTTTATTTTTTTTGTATTTTCGAAATAAAACACAACTGAAAATAAAACAGCGTGTAAAGTTGTTGGAAGGTGACTCTTATGTTAAAAATTGGGTCGGGGTTCATAGGTTCTCGAAGTGTAACTCTCCAAAGCATAAAAAGTGTGGCAATTAACATTATCTTGTTAAAAAGTGCAATATGATGTATCTCATAATGCAAGATTGGTGAATGTGTAAGATTATATATAGACAGTATGTCCAAATACTATTAGACCGAGACCTTCTTCTTTCATCTTATAGCTAAATAGCCCTTCCATGGATGGAGAACCACTCTGCACCATTTGAACTCGATACAACTGGAGACATGAAATGGATATGATGGCTCCGGGATTGCTTTCTCGCCGGGAGTCGAGGAAGGATCTCTGGGTGTTACTACAATACACTTACTACTTTATAATATGTTAATCTTCACTCTTCTAATGTTGCAAGATGCTTGAAGATGCTAGTTTTCGATAGGCTAGGCCTTTCCCTTCTCTTCTGGCATTTCTGCAGTTCAGTCCAAAGATATAGCCCCAGTCCTTTGATACTGATGCATACTTAGTATAGATCTGATGTAAGTCTTGCGAGTACTGTGGATGAGTACTCACGGTTGCTTTACTACCTCTTTTCCCTTCTACCCGATTGATGCGATCAGATGACGGAGCCCAGGAGTCCGCTGATCCCGCCGATTACTACTACTACCCCGGTGGAGCCTACTACTACGTGGAGACAACCGACGACCAGGAGTAGTTAGGAGGCTCCCAGGCAGGAGGTCTGCGCCTTTTCGATCTAGATGTCATTGTTTTGCTAGCCTTCTTAAGGCAGACTTGTTTACTTATGTCTATATTCAAATATTGTTGCTTCCCTTGACTCTTGTGTATTCGAGCTTATGTATTCGAGCCCTCGAGTGCTTATGTATTCGAGCACTCGAGGCCCCTGGCTTGTAATATTATGCTTATATTATTTTATTTGGTGTCTAGAGTTGTGTTGTGATATCTTCCCGTGAGTCTATGTTCTTGATCGTGCGCATTTGCGTGTATGATTAGTGCATGATTAAGTCGGGGCGTCACATATTTCTTTGATAACCCAGAAGTATAGGGGATCGCAACAGTTTTCGAGGGTAGAGTATTCAACCCAAATTTATTGATTCGACACAAGGGGAGCCAAAGAATATTTGAAGGTATTAGCAGCTGAGTTGTCAATTCAACCACACCTGGAGATTAATTATCTACAGCAAAGTGATCAGTAGCAAAGTAGTTTGATAGTTTTGATAGTAGTGATAGCAGCAACGGTAACAGTAACAGTGATAGCAGTAATTTTGTAGCAAGTGTAACAGTGATGATAGCAGTAATAACACAGCAAGATCAATATAAATAAATTCATAGGCATTGGATCGGTGACTTGTTGGATAATATTCATCATGTGACAGTTATAACCTAGGGCGATATGGCACTAGCTCCAGTTCATCCATATAATGTAGGCATGTATTCCGTAAATAGTCATACGTGCTTTATTAAAAGAACTTGCATGACATCTTTTGTCCTACCCTCCCGTGGCAGCAGGGTCCATATTCGAAACTAAGGGATATTAAGTCCTCCTTTTAATAGAGAACCGGAACAAAGCATTAACGCATAGTGAATACATGAACTCCTCAAACTACGGTCATCACCGAGAGTGGGCCCGGTTGTTGTCACTCCGGGGTTGTCGGATCACAACATGTAGTAGGTGACTATAACTTGCAAGATCAGATCTAAAACATGGATATAATGATGAATTCATAAACGGTTCAGATCTGAGTTCATGGCACCCGGGCCCAAAGTGACAAGCATTAAGCATAGCAAAGTCATAGCAACATCAATCTAAGAACATAGTGGATACTAGGGATCAGGCCCTAACAAAACTAACTCGATTACATGATGAATCTCATCCAACTCCTCACCGACCAGCGAGCCTACGAAGGAATTACTCACTCCCGGTAGGGAGCATCATGGAATTGGCGATGGAGATGGGTTGGTGATGACGAAGAACGAAGATCCCCTCTCCGGAGCCCCAAACGGACTCCAGATCTGCCCTCCCGAGGAAGAACAGGGCTTGACGGCGGCTCCTTCTCGTGGATTACGATAATTCTTTCTCCCTGATTTTATTCTGGATATGTGATTTTATAGTATCAGGGGTGAGGTCTGCGGGGCCACCAGGTGGGTACAACCCACCTGGGCGCGCCAGGAAAGGGGGGGCGCCCTAGTGGGTTGTGCCCACATAGGGGCCCCTCTCTGGTAGGTCTTGGCTCCAGAAATTCTTATTTATTATATAAAAATTCCTCATGAAGTTTCGTTCCATTCCGAGAACTTTTATTTTTGCACAAAAATAACGCCATGGTAGTTCTGCTGAAAACTGCGTCAGTCTGGGGTTAGTTTCATTCAAATCATGCAAATTAGAGTCCAAACAAGAGGAAAAGCGTGAGAAGAAGTAGATACGTTGGAGACGTATCATTATTCTTGCTTTGGCTTTGTTCCTAAGAATTTGCATCTCATGTGCATGCATTACTAGTTGTTGCATTGCATGGTGATGCTCAATTCCTTATAAAAACTCTCTTTAAAGTGAGTGTCATCAATTACCAAAATGGGGGAGATTGAAAGAACATGGTGGTTTTGGTAATTGATGACAATATATATGGACTAATGGCTGCCTTGAGTTATATTTGAATGATTTGTCCATAGGCATTTCTTGAAGTCCATGTGTTGGTTTCAAGGAGTTTATGAGATGAGCAAGGTGCTATTCAAGGAATCATCCAAAGATTGGTCATCTAGAAGATATGGTACAAGGTTGATCAAGACTAAGTCAAAGAGTGAATCAAGTTGATCAACACACAAAGCATAGAAGATGTACTGAAAGAGATCAAGTGATCACATGGTATGGTAAGCATTGTCCATTACGCTTTGTGTACTACCCATGGTCTACGTGAGAGTTCTATATGGGGTTAGGTATGTTTCCATGGGCTTGCGTCAAGAGAAAGATCTCATACAACCCATGGAGGATGACATCAAGTGGTGATCATCATCAAGATTGCGGTGTGCAAGTTCAAGTGGAGCATCACGAAGAGATCATGCTTGAAGCTTGCCGTCCATTGTGGTGACAATGGACTTGTGAAGATGTGTCGAAGAGTGGCTCACCCATAGTGGAGTATGGGGAGCAATCTACTTGTCTTCATCAAGCCAGCGCAATCAAGAAAGGTGGTCCAACTTGAGGAAGTCAAGATCGTCATCATCTAGCTCAAGTGGACTATGTGCAAGGCAAAAGTTTTCCCTTGATGGGTTTTCTATTTGGGACAATTGCATTTTTACCCCTAGTTGGTTCCTACCCACGGGTTTTGCCCTTACTTTTCGAGCTTGCTCTGTTTTGCCCTTACTTTTTCTATCGTGGTCCCTCAAATGCCCTTTGACTGTTTGACCAAAACTTTGAAAATTCATAACTAATTCATATGAACTCAGAAAAATGAAATAAGATATGAAAATGTTCAGATAAACATTACCTTTATGTGCATATCATTTGCATTCAGGAAAAAAGCACCCTTTAAACTACCTGAGGTAATTAATGTTATTAACATTATTCAAAATAAAAAGATATAAACAATATTTTTTCATGAATAAAAATTACATGCAAATGTATGTGATGTTTTCTGAACATCCAGATATCTTATTTGCATTTTTCTAAGTTCGTATCATCTTGTTAAGAATGTTCTAACGACTTTGACCATTATTTGGAAACTTCATAACAAGTTGATACGAACTCAGACAAATGCAAATAAGATATCTGGATGTTCAGAAAAATCACCTACATTTGCATGTAATTTTTATTCATGAAAAAAATATTGTGTATACCTTTTTATTTTTAATAATGTTAATAACATTAATTACCTCAGGTAGTTTAAAGGGTGCTTTTTTCCTGAATGCGAATGATATGCACATAAAGGTAATGTTTATCTGAACATTTTGATATCTTATTTGCATTTTTCTGAGTTCATATGAATTAGTTATGAATTTTCAAAGTTTTGGTCAAACGGTCAAAGGGCATTCGAGGGACCTCGACAGAAAAAGTAAGGGCAAAACTGAGCAAGCTCGAAAAGTAAGGTCAAAACCCGTGGGTAGGAACCAACTAGGGGTAAAAATGCAATTGTCCCTTTCTATTTTACCGGTCTTATGGTGGTAGCTAGGAGACCGGGTTATAGGATCAATTGTCGAACTATCAAGGGGGGCTCTCATGTAAGTAGCTTGATCATATCATTCGTAGAGAGCTCAAACCATTGCATCCTTGCACCATCTTTCTTGGTTCTTGTTTGGTGTTTCTCTTTGTGAGTTCTAGAGCTTAGGGTGATCTTCATGACAAGCTCAAGTTCATCAAAAACGGAGTTCATATGCATCTTTTATGATGTTTTTGATGTTGGAGTTTTTGCCGGTTCTTCATTCATAGAGGTTTCACATCTCTATATCATTGGCATTTTTCTACGGTCGTTGTTTGGACAGTACTCATCGTCATCTATCCAACATGCTTGAGTTTGCTCAATACGGAGCTCATATGCAGAAGTTATGGCAGTTACGGTTTTCTTGCTCCTTCTATTTTGCTTGGGCAGTTTTTCAGCTTGAGCGGTAGTAGAGCGGTAGTACCTCTCCCCCGAGCGGTAGTACCTCTTAGGCGATACTTTCGCTGAATAGTGCCACTTCCACTTCCGCTTATTTTTATGCTTTTGTTAACCAATCTGCTTGAGCGGTAGTAGAGCGCCAGTACCTCTCTAAGCGGTAGTACTACTCCCCCGACCAGTACTACCTCTCCCCCGAGCGGTACTACCTCTCTGGAAGAACTACCATTCATGTTTTTCTATCTCGCTGGGTTGTTTTGACCGTGCTAAGCAGTAGTACCGCTCCCCCGAACGATAGTACCACTTGAGCACAACTTGTGGGCATAACGGTTGGATTCGGGGGGCATATTTAAGGGGGCCTTCTTCCCCAATGGTCCCTATCCTTCTAGCTTGCGTTCTTCCCCCAGTGTTGACCTTCTTCGAGCTTGCTATCTGTTGATCCCTCCATGGATCCTTGCTTGGTTTTGGGGGAAAAGAGAGAGGAGATCCAGATCCACATTTCCACCAATCACTTTCTCCTCTATGTGAGGGGGACCGCTTGAATCTAGATCTTGGAGTTCTTGGTGTTCTCCTTCTTGTTCTTCCTCTCATTTCCGTTCATAGCTTTCGTTGCTTTGCTGGGATTTGAGAGTGATCACTCGTACAGCGAGCTGCTATACAAACGGTTTTTAACCCCTTTCCACGACGGCATTTTAAACCGTCGCCTAGCCAGTGTGTGCGATAGGGGGGTCCTTCCCACACGACCCAGAAACCATCGGGATAGGGAGTAGCAATGCATACGTTTTGGATAACTAAGCGTATGTGTTGCTGTCATGTATCCCAAACGCGACTCTTCAGATAATTGTTTGTGATATCTCTCGTATACCAAACGCTCCATCCTTGCTACTCGTTTGTGCTCGCATTACCATCGCAGTTGGTATTCTGTGGTGCAACATTTACGATGCGCGTCACATCAGAAACAATTCATGATTGTAAAGCGTGTACAATAAGGCGACTATCACAAACATTCAGTTTTCTTGCACTGTTTGTGATATTGTCTGACATCACACACGATTTGCAAACGAAAATTGTGTGCATGGTTACACGTGTTTCCTCTCCGTGAACCATGTCGGGTTATGATGTATATCACACACGTTGTGCTTTATAGACCGTGTGTGCCGTAATGACCTACAGAGCGTATTTTCACCCTAATTTAATTGCTGCTATTTGAAATTGTACCGAATTTCAATCTGAAAGTAGGCTATAACTTCATTCATATCCACCAGGTTCAACAACCAATGCATTATTCGATTCATAGGTACATGCGTTCAAGAATTACATAAGCACCAAATAAAGAATGATGAACCAGGGTTGTATACTTGTACTATTAAAGATGGTAAAGAAAGAGGCGAGAGACATTCTAGTTGTTGAGCAAGGTGAAGCGAAATGTGCCTAATGTGCTCTCCTCCATGCAGAAGGCACGCATGACTCTAGTCCAAACCCTTGTGATGGTCGGCCGCCAATCATGTAGTTTGAGAGGTAATCTTGAGTAAACTACTTCGGGAACAACTCCAAAGGGAAAAGATTCAGACATTGTCATCTAACACAAGTCATTATGGGCAGTAAAAAGAAGGCTACAGAGTTCTTACTTACCATCCTGCAGTTCGTTGTTGTCTTGGATAAAGTGTAAACAAATAGTTTAAATGCCATCTTTGGACCCATTTTACTAACAATCTTTATCAGCTTCCTCACTTGATGCTGGTTCATCGATATCTCATTGCCCCATACGCAGAAAGGGATCTTTACCAATGACATATGTACCTAAAAGCACCAAGTTAATATTAGAAGCTAAACATCAATTGCACAATGATGTAGTACAGCACTCTTTTATAATATGTCTATATACATCCGTATGTGGTAGTCCATTTGAAATCTCTAAAAAGATAAATATTTAGGAACGGAGGGAGTATCTTATAATATTTAGACAAGTTAATGCTGCAGTTCACTGTTGTCATGTATAAAGTGTAAACAAATAGTTCAATTTACATTTTTTGACCCATTTTACTAATAATCTTTATCATTTTCCTCACTTGATGCTGGTTCATGAATATCTCATTTCCCCATTGATGTCTACTACACAACATGTTCTTGTAGACTCGTGTTGGGCCTCCAAGCACAGAGTTTTGTAGGACAGTAGCAATTTTCCCTCAAGTGAATGACCTAAGGTTTATCAATCCGTGGAAGGCGTGGGATGAAGATGGTCTCTCTCAAACAACCCTGCAACCAAATAACAAAGAGTCTCTTGTGTCCCCAACACACCAAATACAATGGTAAATTGTATAGGTGCACTAGTTCGGCGAAGAGATGGTGATACAAGTGTAGTAATGATAGTAGATATTGATTTTTGTAATAGGAACAATAAAAAACTGCAAGGTAGCAAGTAACAAAAGTGAGCACAAACGGTATTTCAATGCTTGGAAATGAGGCCTAGGGTTTGTACTTTCGCTAGTGCAATCTCTCAACAATGTTAATATAATTGGATCATATAACCACCCCTCAACGTGCGATGAAGAATCACTCCAAAGTTCTTATCTAGCGAAGAACATAAGAAGAAATTGTTTGTAGGGTACGAAACCACCTCAAAGTTATCATTTCCGATCGATCTATCCAAGAGTTTGTACTAAAATAACACCAACTTATCATTTCCGGTCGATCTATCTAAGAGTTCATACTAAAATAACATCATATGATACACATCAACCAACTCTAATGTCACCTAGATACTCCAATGTCACTGCGAGTATTCGTGAGTTTATTATACGATATGCATCAAACAATTTCAGATTTATAATACTCAATCCAACACAAAGAACCTCAAAGAGTGCCCCAAGATTTCTACTGGAGAAACAAGGACGAGAACGTGCATCAACCCCTATGCATAGATTACCCCAATGTCACCTTGGGAATCCACGAGTTGAATGCCAAAACACATATCAAGTGAATCAATATGATACCCATTGTCACCACGGGTATTCATAGCAAGACATACATCAAGTGCTCTCAAATCCATAAAAGTATTCAATCCGATAATAACGAAATCTCAAAGGAAAAACTCAATTCATCACAACAAGATAGAGAGGGAGAAACACCATATCATGCAACTATATTAACAAAGCTCACGATACATCAAGATCGTGCAAATCAAGAACACGAGAGAAAGAGAGAGAGAGATTAAACACATAGCTACTAGTACAAACCCTCGGCCCCGAGGGTGGACTAATCCCTCCTCATCATGGTGGCTGCCAGGATGATGAAGATGGCCTCCTGTGATGATTTCCCCCTCTGGCAGAGTGCCGGAATAGGGTCCAGATTGGTTTTTCGTGGCTACAGAGGCTTGCTACGGCGTAACTTCTGATCTAGGGTTATATCTGGGGGTTTCTGTATTTATAGATTTTTTGGCGTCAGTTTCACGCGAAGATGGGCCACGAGGGGCCCACCACCCACCAGCACACGGGCAAGGCCCCTGGCACGCCCTGGTGGGTGGTGGCCACCTCCTTCACATTCTGCCCCCCCCCCATGAAGCTTCTAGTGCCTCTTTTGTTCCAAAAAAATCATCAAAATGTTTCAGCTCATTTGGAGAACTTTGATTTCTGTACAAAAGAAAACACCACGGTAGTTCTACTGAAAACAACGTCAGTCCGAGTTAGTTCCATTCAAATCATACCAAAACCATATAAAATTGTTGTAAACATGGCATGAATACTTCATAAATTATAGATACATTGGAGACAATGGGGTATTAACTGCAATAGGCATAACCTTTAAAAACAAGCAAATATAGTCATTCAAACTGGTATTGTGCAGGTCTAAAGTACACTAGTTATTGTTAAAAAAATGGAAAGGCGTGTGAACTACAACATCCTTAACAACAACCATATATTGTCATTCATAGTGGTATTGTTGAAACTGTTATTGATGAAATTGAACTGCACAGTAAATAGTTGCACATATAGAGCAAATAAGTGAAATAGATAAGGCATAAGGCCAGCTCTAGCCGGTACCCTAAAAGTTGACGGAGTAAAACCCTTAGTGGAGTATATATATACTCTAGCAATTTTTGGTCGTTTCAAGTCGATCCCCAAAACTTAACAGAGTAAACTTCAATTTGATCAAGTTAAAAGCAGGTTCAACCGAAAGTAGCATGCATTCAAACATAAACATAGATAGTTTTCCATAAGCGAACATAAAACATATATTTAAACTAAACTAATCTGCTTTCGGTCGAAGTGGAGGTCAAGCCAATCCTTCCTCGTCAGGTACGGTGTGCCGCGAGCCGGGTCCGGGCCGGTGCCTGATAACCCACAAGTATAGGGGATCAATTGTAGCCTTTCTCGATAAGTAAGAGTGTCGAACCCAACGAGGAGCTAAAGGTAGAACAAATATTCTCTCAAGTTCTATTGACCATCGATACAACTCTACGCACACTTTACATTTGCTTTACCTAGAACAAAACAAGTATGAAACTAGAAGTACTTTGTAGGAGTAAAGGGACAGGTTTACTAGATAATAAAGAACACGTAAATAAAGCTAGGGGTTGTTTAGATAAAGAAACAGTTAAGTTTGTTTTAGTAGAGAGCTTTTTGTCACAAGAAAGTTATTTGTCCCTAGGCAATCGATAACTTGACCAGTAATCATTATTGCAATTTTATATGAGGGACAGGCATGAGCTAACATAAATTTCTCTACTTGGATCATATGCACTTATGATTGGAACTCTAGCAAGCATCCGCAACTACCAAAGATCATTAAGGTAAAACCCAACCATAGCATTAAGTACCAAGTCCTCTTTACTCCCATACGCAACAACCCACTTACTTGGGTTTGTGTTTCTATCACTCACGCCACCCACCATAAGCGAATCATTAACATATTGCAACACCCTACAGCGGGGATCCCTCACGCTTGCGCGGCACGGAGGGCACCATAGGGCAGCACCAAAATAAAACATGCAACTCAAACCAATCACGATCATCAATTAACCCATAAGACAAATGGGTCTACTCAAACATCATAGGATAGCCACATATTATTAGATAATAATATATAGCGTTGAGCACCATGTTTAAGTAGAGATTACAGCAGGGAGAAGAGGTGTTACACCGCTGCATAGAGGGGGAGAGAGTTGGTGTTGACGGTGGCGAGGTTGTTGGTGTAGATCGTCATCATGATCCTTGCCCCGACGGCACTCCGGCGCCACTGGGAGAGAGGGGGAGAGAGCCCCCCCCCTCCTTCTTCTTCTTCCTTGACCTCCCCCTAGATGGGAGGAGGGTTTCCCCTCTGGTCCATGGCCTACATGGTGGCAGAGGGGTGGGAGCCCCTCCGAGATTGGATCTATCTCATCGTTTCTCTTCTGTTTCACGGTCCTATTTTTCTGGCTCTTCACCGTTTCTTAAATTCCTGGAGATCCGTAACTCCGATTGGGCTGAAATTGACACGATTTTCTTCTGGATATTATCTTTTTGGGGCGAAAGAAGGGCATCAACTGCCTTACAGGGGCCCCACAAGCCTGTTGGCCGCGCCCAGGGTAGGGGGCGTGCCCCTCGAGCTTGTGGGCCCCTCAGGCATCGTCTCACGTTGATTCTTCTTCCGAAAAATCACATATATTCCAAAATAATCTCCGTAAATTTTTATCCCGTTTTGACTTCGTTTGGTATGGATATTCTGCAAAACAAAAAACATGCAACAAACAGGAATTGGCACTAGGCACTGGATCAATATGTTAGTCCCAAAAATAATAAAAAATGTTGCCAAAAGTATATGAAAGTTGTAAAATATTGGCATGAAACAATCGAAAATTATAGATACGGTGGAGACGTATCAGTGCCGTCGTTGGGGTCGTTGGGGAAGACACTCCTCCATTCGTCGACGTCGATCTCCACATCCTCGCCGCCCACCTCGACGCCCTCTATGCCGTTGTCCTCGCTGCCTTGGACCTCATCATCGGAGGAGAGCATGATAACCTCGCCGCCCTCCTTGCCGGCAAAGATCACCCACTCCGCCTCCATGAGCTCCGGGTCATGCCGACGGAGCTCTTGCATGTAGGCTTCGTCGGCGGCCTCGGCCTCAAGGCGCTCCCTCACCTCACGGTCCTGCCGCGCCATAGCCAAGCTCACCAACCATGGCTCCGGCCGGACGAGCTCGATCGGACGTGTGCCTGTCGGATCACGGGTTCCGGCAAAACCCTTAAGGTTCGAACTCTGGGGTGCGCATGAAGATCTCTCCC
Organism: Triticum aestivum; assembly: GCF_018294505.1. Lineage (NCBI taxonomy): Eukaryota > Viridiplantae > Streptophyta > Magnoliopsida > Poales > Poaceae > Triticum > Triticum aestivum. The sequence goes on from NC_057799.1 coordinate 335,727,324, forward strand.
TCCCCCTAGCTCGCTCACTCACCATGATCTCAAAGCTTAGCTCGTCGAACTCGAAGAACAAGGGACACAAGAGTTTATACTGGTTCGGGCCACCGATGTGGTGTAATACCCTACTCCAGTGTGGTGTGGTGGATTGCCTTGTAGGCTGAGGATGAACAAGTACAAGGGAAGAACAGCCTCCTGAGGAGAGGTGTTCTTGGGCTCGGTGAGCTTGTGTGGTTGAGGGTGATCTGAATGATCCGTCCCCTTGCTAAGGTGATGGCTAGTCCTATTTATAGAGGCTCGGGTCCTCTCCCCAAATGTTAGGCGGGAAGGGATCCCACAACGGCCAATTTGAAGGGGGACAGCTAGTACAAGCTATCCTGACAAAAGGTGGTCTTCGCTTGCTAAAGGCTCTGGTAGTGACGCCGTCGTGGGCTCCGCGATGACCTCCGTCCTGCCGTCCTGCTGGTCTTGGTCTTGTTGCACCGATATGGAAACATTTGCCTGACGCCTCGGGACTCCTCGCCTGTGCCTACTCCTTTAGCACCAAAGAGGAAACCAGTACTCTGCGCCCGCTGGTGCCCGCCTGGCCTTGGTCGTCATGGCTCACGTCACGGGAACCTCACGAGGTGCCCCTCGCCTTGATCTCTCTGCTCCTCGCGAGCCATCCTAGTGAGGCTGCCCCAGAGGAGGTCTTGTGTCGTCCGCCTCGCGAGGCTTGGCCCCTCGCGAGGGTCTTGAGTGTTTGCTGGTGAAGATGGGCCGTACCAGGCCGCTAGAAGAGCTACGCCGTGGGCCGCAGGCAGGCAAGTCTGGGGACCCCCATTCCCAGAACGCCGATAGTAGCCCCCGGGCCCAAGGCGCGCTCGGACTTGGCTTCGAGGCGAAGACAAGGGGCAAGTGCGGAGTGCCGCGGGGCCCAACCACCTGCGGCCTTGATTGACGCGTGGCGACTGACGGGACGTGGGCATCGCCGCTTGCCCACGCTGCCTCGGCAACTGCCCGACTGACAAAAAGGCTGGCGCGGGCTGCGCTGCCTTCATTGCTTTCCTTCGTCCTGCTCCAGATCCCCTTTCTTGCTCCTCGCTTCCAAAGACTCCAGATCCGCCCAGATCCTCCTTCAAGCCTGTCGCCAATGGCGCCCAACAAAGCTCGGGCCGCTCCTCCACCATCCTGGTACGAGCCTGCGCTCAATGCACCGAACGTCTTAGAGAAGAACCTTGCCGCCATGCTCCCGATGACAGCGGAGGGCGATGAGAAGAGGAAGACTCTGCTTCGGGCTGGCTCCATCGAGCCGGAGGCCTCAGGCAGCACCTTCTACCCCTTCTTCATGAGCAGCATCGTCGCGGGGTTGGTTTCCCCCTTCTCCGACTTCTTCTATTCCGTCCTCGGCCATTACAAGATTCACGCCCTCCACCTTCATCCCAACTCCATCCTCCTCCTGTCGATCTTCGCCTTCTATTGTGAGGCGTACGTTGGAGTGATGCCGTACGTGGCACTGCTGTGCCACTTCTTCTTCCTCCGGATCAAGGAGGGCCACCGCTCGGGGTGCGTCAACTTCGTCGCAGCCAACAAGACCAACCGATCTCGAAGGCCGGGAAGAAGGCCGAGGGCTTCAGGAGCAAGTGGGTCCTGATGGATGCCAAGTGCTCCCACCCCCGGCTAGTGCTGCCGACGGAGATGCCCGTGTCCCACGACGGGTGGTTCCGCGCGAAGCTCACCGACCCTTGGGCGGAGTCAGTGTTGGAGAGGATGAACTCTGACCTGAAGCCTGGCGACTCAAGGGCGGCGAAGCTGACGGGAGCCATGATCATCAAGGAGTTCATGGCGCAGCGCATGGCTCCCCTCCAGGCACGCGCGCCCCCCTTGTGGAAGCTTGGGGACGAAGGGGATGACCTCCGCCCGCGTCCGGAGGCCCTGTCTAACGAGGAGCTGGGCACGGCCCTCCGCTCCTTGGTTGGGGATGACCAGGGGTACCCGCAAGACATCTTCGTTCCCTTGTACCGTTGCCCGAATGGGGCAAAGATTGCTGATGCCATGCGTGTCTTCGATGGGCGTGGTCTTGTGCCGTCGGCGCCCTATGAGGCCCCGGTGGCGATGGTTTCGGTGGTGGTGTCCTCCGACGATTCTGGCGAGGAGGAAGAGCAGGACTCGACGGCCGCCCTGGAGGGGTCTGGGGAGACCTCCCCTCTGTGCAAGGCCGACCTCCTCCGCGCCTTGCCGGATGACGACGCTGCCGGCGACCACCCATCAAGGGAAGTCATGCCCCCTGCTGGGGTCACTACGAGGTCCAGGGTCTCCCCCTCGGGGAAGCCGATGTCCGGCGTCCTGACGAAGAGCAGATCGTCGCTGGTCTCTCGGGGTGACGCCCCTGCTTCACCGCCGCCCGGGGCCACCACGGCCTCGCAGACTCCTGGGGACCGCGCGCCTGCGCCCCAGGCCGCAAGGCCACTAAGCTCCACACTTCTGAAGAGGCGCCGGGACTACACCGCCGTGGACCAATGATTTTCCTGGCCTGACCTTGCCCTTGTTCCTGCTTCCGTCGCGGTTTCCTGATGCTTCCTCATTGATCTTCTAGGCCGACGTCGTCATCGAAGAAGAAGAAGGAAGGGGCGGCCACATCCTCGGGGACCCAGCAGCCTGGCACGGCCGCGCCTCCTCCGGCGTAGAAGGGCGGCGATGGTGCCCGCCCCTCTCCGGTCCGGGCTTCCTCGCGAGGCTCGGAGGAGCATCTCCAGGGAACAGCGGCCCCTGATGCTACGTCGACTCCCGAGGCGCTTGTCCCCAGCTCACTGGCCAAGGCCCTGCAGGCTCCGGAGCTCCTGGCTTCTTCTTCCGCTACCGTTAACCTGCAGGTCTTGGCGACGATGTTGCCTTCTCCTTCCGCCCCACTGCCAGTCCATGATCCTTCCGCCTCGCCTGACGCCCTGGAGCACGCCCTTTCCCCGCTGGCTCGGCTGCGGGGTGATCTTCAAGGCGCCGACCATCGCCTAGTGGCCGGGCGCCTGGAGCTGATCTCTGGCTGGTTGCACTCTGATGCATCCATCCGGGAGGCGCCGAGCCAAGCCGTGGCGGCTTCCGAGAAGGACAAGCAGGCCACTGCCCAAGCCACGGCTACCTGCGAGGTGGCGCTGAAGGACGCCGGGGCTGCCCAAGATCACTGCCGGTCGCTGGAGGCCGAGCTGGACACCATGCGCAACGAGCATGCGGCCGAGGCTCGAGGCCGCCAGGAAGAGGAGGATAAGATGAATGCCCGAGAGGTCGCCGTCAGGGGTCGCGACGCCGAGCTGGAGCAGTTGGCGAAGGCGCGGGCCATGAAGCGCAGCCGGCTGGAGAAGCTGGAGCAATAGATGAAGGCAGAGAAGGCCGAGCTGGAAGCCAAAATGAAGGTCCTGGCTGAGGACCACGTGGCCTTCAAGTCCCTTGAGGAGAAGTCCCCCGTGGCGCTGCGGGCGCTCTACGAGAAGGGCTTGGAGGAGCCGCTGGCGACAGACGATGAGGGCCCCACCCAGCTGCTCCCTCATCTGGTCGCGGCGCTTGAGGACGTTGTGGACGGGATCGGCTCCTTGGTGGAGGGGGGAGTCCGCGCGCTCTCCTCGGCTGCACTGACGCACGCCTTCAGCCACCTCCATCTTCGCAATCCTGACACTGACATTGACGAGCTGCTCAAGCACGTGGATGACGAGCGCTGCGCAGCTGCTGCCAAAGCCGTGAAGAGCCAGGTGGAGGCCTTGCTGAAGAAGTTCCGTGTCTTCGACCCTGCGCCCTCAAGCGGTGGTGCCGCTGGACCTGCAACTCCGGCGGGAGGCACGGGCAAGGGCAACATCGCCATCGAAGGGGCACCCCTTGCAAGTGACGGCGGCGTCCAGGGATGACAAGATGACTTGCTGGTGACTCCTTTCCTGCTTTGCTTCTGCAACATGCACCATGCCTCGTGGAGGTGTTTAAACTTGTGTTTGGTATTTGAAGAACAGTATGTCTTGTAATATTTGTTTGAGATTCTGCGATTTCCTTCCCATTTTCTTGGTGTTCTGCGTCGGCAGGGCCCGACCCCGCGCATACCTCAGCCGCCGTTGGATCGTCCGGATCGCCAGGACGAGACCAAGGGGTGAGGGGCTACGTGGCCAGTTAGGTTCCTGAGTCGCGATGCTCAGGAGTCCCCCTTGACGTGCAAACGGCTTACAAAAAGGAGATGCGGGAGTAGGCCTACTGTTCTACGTCGGTGGGGCCCGACCCCGCGCGTACCTCAGCCGCCGTTGGATCGTCCGGATCACCAGGACGAGACCAAGGGGTGAGGGGCTACGTGGCCAGTTAGGCTCCTGAGTCGCGATGCTCAGGAGTCCCCCTTGACGCCCAAACGACCTTCATACCTTGGCTCCGCTCGGGAGGGCGCGTGACGGCCAGGTCCGAGGGACCTGGCAGGGCGGCGTACGCTTGGGTATGACCCGAGCGCAGCCCCCATGCCCAGCCCCCTCACGCGGCTCTCCCGAGGGGAAAGCATTGCGGTGAGGTTGGACACTGAGCCGGGTGGCTCCCTGAGGTTGGTACAGCCATGGGGCCGCCCTTAGTTGTTTATCACCAGCGCGGAGCGTAGCACTTCCGCACTTGCACGGGCATACCCACTCCTCGACCGTGTCGACTACCAGCGCGGAGCATGGTGCTTCCACTGGTTCGTGGGTGAGGGCTCCCTCTGAGTGGAGCCCCCGGGGCATGTATAGCCTCGCCCTGACATGTGGCTTGCACGGCAGGGCTAGACGAGGTGTGTTTGGGCCCTCGTGAGCCAGTGCGGGACTCACGAGGCCCTACCTTAAGGCGGGTTGCGCCTGGTCTTGACTCCTGATGGCTGCAACGGTCCTGCGAGATTGTTAGGCAACCTGCGCCGGGCGAATCTCCTGAGGCTATCACATGAGAAGGCCAGACACCAACGACCCCGGGAGGTGACGTGAGCGGGGCCGGCCCACCAAATAGAGCTCAGTCGTTGGGTTTATTGACGCTGCAGGGACGAACCCGAGCACAGACGCCGGGCCTAGTCTTCTCATTCGAAGAATCCTGAAGAAAGACGATCGACGCACGGCTCCCACGGTGGCGAGGCACCGGGTCGCGCGCCCTAGCCTGTCCATCCATGATTACCTCATGCGAGAACAAAGCACCAAGGGCCACGGGAGGTGACGTACACGGGAGCGGGCCCACGAGCCAGAGCTCAGCCTCTTGGGTTTAGCGACGCTGCAGGGACGGACACGAGCACATACGTCGTGCCAGTCCCTCATCATGAGGCGGTCATGGATGGGCTGCTAGGGCGTGTGACGTTCGTGGCACTGAAGTGCCAGGCAGGCAAGTGGTAATCATAGGTAACTCATGCGAGGGAACAAACTAGCTCAGATAGATGCAGAAACGATACATGCCACGGGGACGGACCCGAGCGGCCTGGGGATGATGCAGCCCGAGGGGCGCCCATGACAGAATAAGCTAAAGATGCAAAAAGGATATATGCCGCAGGGGCAGGCCCGTGCGACCTGGGAATCGTGCAGCCCGAGGGGCGCTCCCAGCTGAGTAAACTTGGAAAATGTCACTTGGTACATACCGTTGTCGAAGGAGGGTTGAGGTAGCCGAAGGCATGCGATGAAGGAGTCGCTCCTCATGAGCCGCCATGACCCTGAGCCTCAGGAGGCTCTGAGGGCCCGGGCGGGTCTTCGAGGACCGTCGCCATCTCTGCCCGGACTGCATGATGCCTGGCTTCCTGAGCAGACAGGACACTCCGTAGATGACGCTGGAAGGCGGCCGCCACGTTCGGCAAGCCAAATGGCATGCGGACGTAGCTGTGAGGTGGACCATCGCACCGCCCAAGGCGCGAAGGCCAGAAGCGCACTCAGACGCGGCCCTATTGAGCCCTGGAATGTCGATGCAGACGCGCGGCCCGCCATCTTCGCCAGGATGGGGAGCTGCGCTAGGTGGTGGGCGGCGGTCGCCGCACATGGTCCTTGCTTCTTGAAGCTCCTGGGTGGCCTTGACGATGAACTCCTGAGCACCGGGCGCTCCTCGCCCAGTGCCCTCTTGAGGGAAACGTGCCGCAAAGCACGGCTCCATGTGGTGCCCGAGCGCCTCCCTCGTGATGTTGGCTAGGTTTGAGGCCCTCCAGAAGAGAGCCCCGAGCCTCGCCCGAGAAGGGCGCCGGGCGCGCCTTCCTACGCGAGGGAGGGAGGCGCCCCAGGTGCGGGCGCTGATCCCGAGGTGGCACTGCCAGAGACGCCGCTCTCCTGATGTCCTGTGCGGAGTAGTTGCTTATTCTTCTTGGGGATGGCCTCAGGAGGGTACAGGGTGCCCTCGCTGTCGGGGTCTTCGATTGTTGCGGCTTGGAAGGCGCGCTCCAGGGAGCACACTCATCTCTTTCTTCGCAGGGGACTGTGATGATTCCGCCGCTTCCTGGCATCTTGAGGACGTTGTAGCCATGGTGGGTCACTGTCATGAACTTGGCTAATGCTGGATACCCAAGGATGGCGTTGTACGACAGACGGATGTGGGCGACGTCGAAGTCGATGAGCTCGGTGCGGTAGTTGTCGTGCTGGCCGAAGGTGAAAGGGAGACGAACCTGCCCTACTGGGGTGGTAGAGCCGTCGGTCACTCCTGAGAAGGGTTTGGTAGGTTGCAGCTGATTGTATGGCACTTGGAGGCTATCGAATGTCTCGACGGATAGGACATTGAGCCCTGCGCCGCCGTCGATGAGGGTCTTGGTGACTTGGACGTTGCTGATGACGGGCGAACAAAGCATCGGGAGCGGTCGGCAGTCGCCGCACACTTGAGCTGGTCCGACGAGCTGAAGGTGATGGCGCATTTGGACCACCTGAGCGGGCGGGTGGCCTCGAGCCTGGGAAGGGCCGCGTTCACCTCGCGAGCAAACTGCTTGAAGATGCGCTGGGATGCTGGGGCCTGAGCTCCGTCCAAGATGCAGGCAATAGCGCGCGGCTCCTGGAAGCCCCTAGCCCCCTCGTCCTGATGGTGGTCGCCGTTTCTTCTTTGTGGTGGCGGCAGTGGAGGGAGATCGGCATTGCCCTGAGGGCGGTCCTCGCGCGGCTGGTCCCTCTAGGTGCCCTCACGAGGCTGATCCTGCCAGCGGTCCTCACGAGGCCGATCGCGCCACTCCTGGCGGGGGCCGCGGTCGTCCCAACGTCCCCCACCTCGTCCTCCTCCTCAGCCATAGCCCCGGTCATTGCGCTCGTGGCGTCGACCGAAGCGTCCATCTCGGATGGCCCTGAGCTCCTGACAGTCGTTGGTGTTGTGGTTGTGTATGTTGTGGAAGGCGCAGAATGGACGGCTGTTGTTGGATGACTCGGGGTGGTCCCGGTCGCGCTTCGTGTCTGGCTCCACCGCGAGCATGGTCACCCCCTTGCGCTTCACGTCCTTGGCCTTGGCTTTCTTCTCCTCTGGATCGGCAGCAGGGAGCTCGAGGAGGGAAAGGCGCCCTTCCTCAGCTCTTGCGCACTTGGTCGCCATGTTGAACATCTCCAGAGCCGTGCATAGCTCCTTGTGGATGGCGAGCTCCTCCTTCATCTTGACGTCACAGACGCCATCGAAAAACGCTGAAATGATGGCCTCATCCGTCACCTTGGGGACCTTGAGGCGAACGCTGTTGAAGCGCTGCATGTACTTCTGCAAGGTCTCTCCTGGCTACCGCTTGATGCGGCGCAGGTCACCCGCGGCCGGAGGACGGTCGCGAGTGCCCTGGAAGTTGGCGACGAAGCGGTCACGCATCTCACCCCAAGAAGAGATCGACCCCGGGGGCAAGTTCAAGAGCCACGAGCGAGCACCATCCTTGCGAGCCATAGGGAACCAGTTCGCCATGACTTTCTCGTCGCCGTTGTCCACCTCGATGCTCAGCTCGTAGAGCTGCAAGAACTCCGCAGGGTCGGGGTGCCATCGTAGCGAGGAGGCAGGTCTGGCTTGAACTTGCCTGACCAGACGATGCTACGCATCTCCGGAGTGAAGGCGTGGCAGCCTGTTGTGGCCACCGGGGCCCTTTGCAGAGGCGGAGCCTGCTCTTGATGCCCGCGCACCGCCACCGCAGGCGGCACGCGGTCTTGTCGTGGTGGCGCCGGGAACACATGAGCGTTTTCTTGCAGCCGGGGAACTTCTTGGCAGCTTCCTTCTTCACGCGCGGGCGCCCGGCGTGGTGGGTCGTGCTGAGGGGCCGCGCGTCTCGGCGCCAGGGCGCTGTCTTGGTGCGGAGGTGGAGGAGGCGCTCCGTGGGCTACGCCACCCGCGGCTGGAGGAGGGCGAGGTAGCGAGAGAGACGGGACAGGTGAGCCCCCGACGGCGCTGACGAGCTCGGCGATGCGGTCCAGCCAGTCCTCGTAGAGGTCGTTGACCGGGTGGTAGCGCAGGAGCTTGCGTGCCATGAGCAGCCCGGCCTGCGCGCCCGTAGGCGCGCGACGAGCGTGGGACGATGAGCCGGTCGGAGTCAGCGACGGGGTAGCGGTGCGGCCCTCCCGCCGCACTGAGGGGTGCAGCGAAGATGCTTGCTGCTTGTTTCCCACCGGGCCGGTGGCGGCGTTGGCAGCGGGTGATGGAGAACGACGGGGAGGCCCGCCGACAGGGGTCGTCTGAGCGACACAGGTCTGCAATGGACGTGGTGGAGCGTGGAGCGTGGATCGATGAAAGGAAAGCTTCAGCGCACCACTACCCGGCGCGCCAAATGTCGGATCACGGGTTCCGGCAAAACCCTTAAGGTTCGAACTCTGGGGTGCGCACGAAGATCTCTCCTTCCCCCTAGCTCGCTCACTCACCACGATCTCAAAGCTCAGCTCGTCGAACTCGATGAACAAGGGACACAAGAGTTTATACTGGTTCGGGCCACCGATGTGGTGTAATACCCTACTCCAGTGTGGTGTGGTGGATTGCCTTGTAGGTTGAGGATGAACAAGTACAAGGGAAGAACAGCCTCCTGAGGAGAGGTGTTCTTGGGCTCGGTGAGCTTGTGTGGTTGAGGGTGATCTGAATGATCCGTCCCCTTGCTAAGGTGATGGCTAGTCCTATTTGTAGAGGCCCGGGTCCTCTCCCCATATGTTAGGCGGGAAGGGATCCCACGACGGCCAATTTGAAGGGGGGCAGCTAGTACAAGCTATCCTGACAAAAGGTGGTCTTCGCCTGCTAAAGGCTCTAGTGCTGACGCCGTCGTGGGCTCCGCGATGACCTCCGTCCTGCCGGTCTTGGTCTTGTTGCACTGATATGGAAACCTTTGCCCGACGCCTCGGGACTCCTCGCCTGTGCCTGCTCCTTTAGCACCAAATAGGAAACCAGTACTCTGCGCCCGCTGGCGCCCGCCTGGCCTTGGTCGTCATGGCTCACATCACGGGAACCTCACGAGGTTCCCCTCACCTTGATCTCTCCGCTCCTCGCGAGCCAGCCTAGTGAGGCTGCCCCTGAGGAGGTCTTGTGTCTTCCGCCTCACAAGGCTTGGCACCTCGCGAGGGTCTTGAGTGTTTGCTGGTGAAGATGGGTTGTACCAGGCCGCTAGAGGAGCCACGCCGTGGGCCGCAGGTAGGCAATTCTGGGGACCCCCGTTCCAGAACGCCGATAGTGCCGAAGGGGAAATTGAGCCTAGCCGCTGCGCCGTGGTAGTGGACCTGCCAGCGATCATACTCCATGGCTGCGAGCTCGGCTGTGTGGAAGCTACCGAGCCACCGGCGGGTGTGGGTCTCCTGATCCGTAATCTTGGTGACCCACGTCCCCCACCGCCGCTGCTGGACCCCAAGGTAGGACCTTGTTGGCGATCGGGCCCGAGGGAAGATAGGGAAGTCCTCGAACAGGCGTAGGGGCGCGGCGGTGGGTGGATCGGGAGACCGACAACGGCGGCTCGATAAAGAGCCCGCGGAGGACTACGGGGAAGCCTTGGCGGCCACCTCACCGACATCGGGAGAAGAGGCCGCGATAAACCTCTTTTGGGCCATCTGCTCCTTGAGCTCCCTGGTAGATAGGCAGAGGTTGATGATGGAGGCGGCGGCGGTGACCTACCAATGGTTTCGAGCGAGGGAGGGGTGGTGTGTCTCTCTGTGAGTGGAGGTTTTGGGTGTGTGTGTGTGTGGATTGGGGGCAAGGTGGTGTTTGAGGAAATACCACGGCTACTGAAAATTTTACTAGGCGGGAGTAAAATGTCAGGGCTACTAAAAATTTGAATCAAGGGATTGAAGTAGAGCGGGAGTAACAGACATCGCACACGGTCAAACATAATAATTGTGTGCTATCAAATAGAAAAACCCTCCAGGCGATGAGATATTTTGGAGATTGCGAGGGATGCAGGCGGGAGTAAAATGTCGGGGCTATTGAAAATTTGGATCAAGGGATTGAAGTGGAGTGGGAGTAACAGACATCGCACACGGTCAAAATATACTAATCGTGTGCTATCAAATAGAAAAACCCTCCAGGCGAGCAAATATTTTTGAGATTGCGAGGGATGCAGGCGGGAGTACTACTACTGAAAATTTGGATCAAGGGATAGAAGTAGAGCGGGAGTAATAGACATCACACATGGCCAAAACATACTAATTTTGTGATATTAAATATAAAAACCTCCTGGCGAGCAGATATTTTTGAGATTGTGAGGGATACAGGCAGGAGTAAAATGTCGGGGCTATTGAAAATTTGAATCAAGGGATTGAAGCAGAGCGGGAGTAACAGACATCGCACATGGTCCACACATACTAATTGTGTGCTATCAAACAGAAAAACCTTACAGGTAGTAAATATTTTCAAGATTGCAAGGTAGTAGATATTTTTGAGAGCGGGAGGGAAGCCTCGTGGAGCCCAATCTACTATGCTGATGTGAGTGACAAGGGCACGGGTGTGGCACACGGGTAGTTTGAGCAAACCGTGTCTGTTGCGTCCCCAATCGCAGACGGTTGTTGTATCTAACTCGTCTTTTGTTTATAAATTTGGCAAAAAAACATGGGAAAGGGTCAGAACACGAACACACTTGCATGTGGACCAAATATATGTATGAAAAGGATGGTTTGATGTTCAAATACCCAATGCACAACTTTGATGTGGCACCTGTCGCACAAAGTGCATAGTATTGCTAGTCCGCCACCCCCTATGAATCCCACTTCATGTTGGCGGTAAGGGAATCCTAGCTATGAACGCATGCCCCCAAATAGCTAGGTATGAAATCTCACCCTACCGTAACACAAAACCTATAGAAGTCCATCATGGTCAAACCCCCCTTTCTCTTTCCGGACAAAGGTGAGCCGTGTGCCGGCCCACAAATGTGTGCTTGTGGCGCGAGATGGGTGAGTGATAGGTGGGAACCCGATGAACGAGTTCACGCCCGCGGGTGGCCCGATCTTCACGTAGTAGGGTCGAATCGGGAGGGATAACTAGCTGCAAGCAGCCGGGATAACTAGCTTTATACCTGCCAAGGTTGGATGCAACCCGTACGTTGGGGATGGCTGACCGAAGCTATAAGAACTCCAACCCGCTATCCGAACAATCGCAGAACCACAAACCGAGACTAAACCACACAAAACGGCCGGAACCGTAGAGCACGAACTAGGGGGAACCAGAGGCTCCTTCTCGCGAATTCGAATGAACTCACAAGAGCAAAGGTAGCAAGATCTCTTGGATCTCTCTAGCAGTCTTGCTGCATAAGCTTGTAGCTGAATGGTTTGACAAAAGGTTTTCTAGAGGATGGGGGAGATGTGGTTTTATAGCAGGGACAACCCCCCTTAGCTAGGTGTGAAAATGGTTTCAAAAGTAAGCAGGTTTGCATGGCTTCCTTGGGTGAATAAGCAGTCAACTTTGAGAGTTGTTGGAGAGCTCCTCGGAAATTCGCGAGGTCTTGACAGCCTGGATACCTTCCACGAGAATGACTAGTACTTCTGACTCACAACTCCAAATGATGTGAGGTTTTTTGCATTTGAAAGATAATTTGATTTAGCATCTGTTGATGTACCCCTATGGCCCCGTCTCTCCCCTTCATGGGTGTGGCACAATGAAATATCAGATTAAAAAACTGACAACATCAGCTTTACTTGAAACTTGTTTTCTTCAAACTTGTTCCTCCAAACCGGTTTCTTCAAGAGCTCATAGGTTGTTGGATTTCTTCCATGTGATACCTAAGTTCAAACAACAACAATGGGAATGAAAGTGCAGCCACGTGTTCAAGATTGTGGAATGAACTTAAGCTAGCGTTCACCTGGCCATGTGTTTGCTTGATTCGGCTTAGTAATTCTTTCCAACTAAATTGTGCACTTTTCTGAAATATCGTGTATGATGTACCCATGTGCTCATCATCCTCCCTCCCTTGATGAAGAGTCATCCTCGACTCTCTTTGATCTGCAAAATATAAGTAGAAGGGAAGTAGATAATATCCATGCAAAGAAATGATGTAATCCTCATTTGTAGCTTTCACCTTTGAATTGTGTTGCATCTGATCATGTACTTGTTTGTCATAACTCAGAGTTTGTTCAGGGATGATTTGTGTTATTTCAATGATCAACATGTCCTCATCATCCCCCCTCTCTTGAAAAGGAGTCGTCCTCGACTCTACCTGGTCATCACACAAAAGAGAGTATGGCAATACCAAATCATAATGCAAAGGTTTCATGGTATGAAGAATTTTAGTTTTCCACTTTGCTATCTTATGGACGACGACAACATGATGTTTTTTTCGACTTAGGAGTTCCTTGCAGCAAACATTTTCATGGAGCACAAATTTATAACCAACCATAACCATATTCATATCAGCCTCCCTCTCTAGGAGAAAAGTCGTCCTCGACTTCATTTGGTCTACAAAATTATAGCACGAAGACAATACAAAATGACTAGGAAAACAAAATGATGAATAATCATGTGCAACATTCAATTTTATTGGATCTTTTATAGTTTATTCAAGATTAACAAAATCAAATTGCTGGATGGATGATCTACCAACCAATTTTTCTCTAATCTTATCACGCCATTGCTTCAAAAACTCCTAAGTGCATACCTCTGGCTTCATCAAAATGGAATATCCTTTTTGTTTTACCTCATTAAGTATTTGAATGCCTTTCTGAAAATCAATCTTTACACATGCACCTTGTGTAGTGGTACTCCATGTCCTCCATATTTGATCTTGGATCTCAATCTCCCATCGTTGCAAGAGAGCTGATAGGTATGCCTTTTGCACCAGCACATATTGCAAAGAAAGAGAATTTTTTGAATTGTTACTTATTGAATGTTTCTCTCTCTTTTCATTTGGTGGACTACTAATTTCCCATGGTGGTGGATCACTCATCTTGCTATTCTCTTGTTGAAAAATTTCAACCTCACATTTAGTGGACTCATATAACTCAATTATCCTCTCACTCTTATTGTGTGGTATATTGGGTTGTGGATCACTTATCCCTCTAATGAGGCATGGAATGATCTCAATCTCACATTTTGTGGACTCACACAACTCATTAATTCTCTCTCCCTGAATGTGTGGTGTATTTAGGTGGAGATCTTGCATTTCTCTAATCTCATGATGAACAATCTGATCCTCACATTTTGTGGAGTCACTCAACTCAATTTTCTTTTCACTCTCAAGTGGTGGGATTTTTGAAAGTAGACACTCTTCCTCACTTTTGGTGGAGTCACTCAGCTTGCCTTTCTTATCACTCTCATGTTGTGGGATTTTCGATTGTGGACTCTCTTCCTCACATGTAATTTGTGGGACATGTTTCTTGGATGTTGGGACAGTAGTGGTGGTCAAGATGACAACATTAGGAATGGACTTCTTATGTAAACATGGGCTATGAATCACCGGAGTCAGTTCATCAACCATAGTCATGCTTTGCGGTGGGTCGTCGGTGTGCCGACGGGTGCCATAACTTTGTCGTCGGGCATGACATCCTTCCCGCGATTCATGAGCAGCATCGACATGCCTAGGGGTAGCGGTAGCATGCCCTCGAGCATGCCGTCCTTGCTGCACTTCAGGAGCAGCAACGACACGCCCATGAGCAGCAACACCATGCTCTCGAGCACGTCCTCCTTTCTGTACTTCTTGAGTAGTAGGGACACACCCACGAGCAGCAACATCATGCCCTCGAGCATGTCTTCTTTGCTGCACTTCATGAGCAACAGGGTATTGTCGGTGTCGAACCCCATCACCACATGCTCGAAGACGCTCGTCAAGCCTCCTTCGATATTCTTGAACAATGTTCAGTAATTCCAGAAACTCAGCATGTGTGACCGGGGCGTCCTTTTCCCCTTGATTTTGTCCATGACCACTCGATGCGAATCCTGCCATGTTAGTTGGGCTAAAAAGTGGAATAGGATTTATTTTGTGGAATCACACAACCTCACCTCTTACTCACCAAAGATCTTATGGGTTCACATCAAATTGTGCTTCTCCCGGATGTGTTAAAGCGACTGAAAGACAGGGATCAACGAACTAGCTTCGGTTTTTGGAGCTCGGCGGGGTAAACAAAAAAAGGGGTTTGTGCTGAAATCAAGTTGATGCAAACCAAGAAAAATATGTGGATGGATCTGCTGCACCTTTGCACCAAGATTGAAAAACACAACACACAAGCTTCTGAAATTTTTTCTATCAAGTTGAAACTTTCGGATCTTACACAAGACTTCCTTTTTCTCTCTTGACTTTTTTCCACTCTTTTTTTCTCTCTTTGATTTTTTTGCCACTCTTTTTTTTTTCTCTTTTTCCAAAGCACAACAACCAAATCTGAAAGCAATTATGAAGATGAACTTGGTGCAGATCTAAAAGATGAAGAACATGCAAGGTATGCAACAACAAGATCTCAGCACCAACAAGGCTTGGATTTATTTTTGGTGGGGCTTTGGACTTCTAAGATAGAAAATATAGCATGAAAAACACTCGATCTAAAGGGATGATAGCAAGATAAAGTTGGATAACAGATCCTACCGTGTCAACAAAGGCTCTGATGCCAGATGATAGGTGGGAACCCGATGAACGAGTTCACGCCCGAGGGTGGCCCGACCTTCACGTTGTAGGATCGAATCGGGAGGGATAACTAGCTGCAAGCAGCCGGGATAACTAGCTTTATACCTGCCAAGGTTGGATGCAACCCGTATGTTGGGGATGGCTGGCCGAAACTACAAGAAATCCAACCCGTTGTCCGAACAATCGCAGAACCACAAACCGGGACTAATCCACACAAAACGGCCGGAACCATAGAGCACGAACTAGGGGGAACCAGAGGCTCCTTCTCGCGAATCCGAATGAACTCACAAGAGCAAAGGTAGCAAGATCTCTCGGATCTCTCTAGCAGTCTTGCTGCATAAGCTTGTAGCTGAATGGTTTGACAAAAGGTTTTCTAGAGAATGGGGGAGATGGGGTTTTATAGCAGGGACAACCCCCCTTAGATAGGTGTGAAAATGGTTTCAAAAGTAAGCAAGTTTGCATGGCTTCCTTGGGTGAATAAGCAGTCAACTTTGGGAGTTGTTGGAGAGCTCCTCGGAAATTCGCGAGGTCTTGACAGCCTGGACACCTTCCACGAGAATGACTAGTACTTTTGACTCACAACTCCAAATGATGTGAGGTTTGTTGCATTTGAGAGATAATTTGATTTAGCTTCTGTTGATGTACCCCTATGGCCCCATATCTCCCCTTCATGGGTGTGGCACAATGAAACATCAGAGGGAAAAACTGACAACATCAGCTTCACTTGAAACTTGTTTTCTTCAAACTTGTTCCTCCAAACCGGTTGCTTCAAGAGCTCATAGGTTGTTGGATTTCTTCCATGTGATACCTAAGTTCAAACAACAACAATGTGAATGAAAGTGCAGCCATGTGTTCAAGATTGTGGAATGAACTGAAGTTAGCGTTCACCTGGCCATGTGTTTGCTTGATCCGGCTAAGTAATTATTTCCAACTAAATTGTGCACTTTTCTGAAATATCGTGTATGATGTACCCATGTGCTCATCAGTGAGACCACATATGATCCACCTACGTGTGGCCCTACTATATGTATGAAAAGGGTGTGGTGTGATATTTAAATACCCAATTCACAATCTTTATATGGCACATGTGCCTCGCGAATTAACCGGACTTCCCTGACCCCACGGAGGTTGCAGGAAGTGCGAAGTAGCCCCCCCCCCCCCCACACACACACACATAGACACACACTGAGTTAGTGGGAGAGAGCATCTCACCAAGACGTACAGTAACACGGACCAAGCAGAATCCAACTTGGTCGTATAACCTCTCTCGTTTGTTGTTGGTCAAAGTGATGGACGTCCACACGGCCCCGCAAAATGGGCTAGCTTGTCGTCGACAACCACCCGAGGGAGTGCCTGAAGACAAAACCACTGCGTGCATGTGGCCCAAACATATGTATATGGAAGTGGTATGTGGTGTTTGAATACCCAATGTGCAACTTTGATGTGGCATCATGCTTTGGAATCGTAGAATCCCCACACTGAGCGAGGGTTCACGACGCGTAGCATGCGCTCAAACTTAATTAGGTCTGGAATCTCACCATGATCGACCTACTATACGGTAACATGAACGAAAGAAGAAGAAGAATCCACCCTGGTAACCTTTCTCGTTGTCAGTCGAAATGATGGACGTCCACGTGGGCCCACGAATATATAGGCTTGCCGCCGATAACCAAGTGAGTGAGAGTGTCCAAAAACAACCATTGCATGCATGTGTCCCAAACATATTGATGGAGGTGCGTCATGCATGCATATGTGTTGAATACCCAATGCACAACATTGATGTGGTGCATGCGTTGAAAATCGCACAGGCCCCACACAGAGCAAGAGGTTCATGACGTGTCGTGTGCTCGCCCCCCCCCCCCCCCCGCACTCTGATCCAGCAGGATGGATTCATGTGTACACATGCGCTATTATGTGATCTCACATCATGACCTATACCGTGAGACAAACAAAAAAATTAATCCCCTCCTAAGTCAAATTAACCTCTCTCATTATCAGTGAAAGTGATGGACCAAGCGGGCCCATAGATGGAAGCATCACCGATAACCGCGTGAGTGAGTGCCAAAGGACAACCACCATCGCTTGCATGTGTGCCAAACATATGTATGGAGAGGTGTGTGGTTGTGATGTTTTGAATACCTAATGCACAACTTTGATGTGGCATCTGCCTCGAAATCCGTTAAGTGCCCACACGGAGTGAGGTTCATGACGCCTAGTATATGTTGGTCCCATCCCCCCTTCGACATGTACTATATAATCCTATCGTGACACAGTCCTAAAAGAATTAATCCTCCTTGTTCATCAAACTAACCTCTCTCTCGTTGGGTCAAAGTGATGGACGATAACCTCGCGGGCCCATGGGAGCGAAGCATACGTCGAACACGAGTGAGCGTCCTATATAGGACAACCACCGTCTGCATGTGGCCCAAAGAGGTGTTTGTGTGATGTTTAAATACGCTATGCACAACTTTGATGTGGCACCTATACCTCGGTAACCGAAAAGTCCCCACAGAGAGTGAGGTTCATGATGCGTGGTATGTGCTACCTCCCCCCTTCGACGCGTGGTATATACTCCTACCGTAGCATAAACAAAAAAGAATCATCCTTGATGGTCAAATTAGCCTCTCTCGTTGGGTCAAAGTAAGGGAGGACAACCTTGCAGGCCCACAGATGGAAGCGCCACACACGAGTGAGTTCCTATAGGGCAACCACCGCCCGCATGGTGTTGTATGTGATGTTTGAATACCAATGCACAACTTTGATGTGGCACCTGCCTCAGGAACCAGAAAGTCCCCACATGGAGCGAGGTTCATGATGCATAGTATATATGTTGCCCCCTCTTTGACATGTACTACATACTCCTACCGTGCATATACGTAACACAAACCAAAAAAGAACCATCCTTGTTGGTCAAGTTAACCTCTCTCTCGCTGTAGGTTCAACTGATCGACGACGACCTCGCGAGCCCACAGAGAGAGTCATACGCGAGTGAGTGTCATAGGACAACCACCGCATGCATGTGCCCAAAAGAGGTGTTGTGTGATGTTTGAATACCCAAGGCACAACTTTGATGTGGCACATGCTTCGCAAACCGGAAACGCACTACACAGAGGTTCACGATGCGTAGCCCCCTCACTTCGAGCCGGTGGGAGGGAATCATGTGTACACACGTGCCTGAGCTTTGATATGGAATCTCAACATGATCCACACCATAACACATGCCAAGATGAATCCACCTGTGGTCAAATGCCTCTCATTGTCGGTGGAAACTGATAACCTTCGCGGGCTAACCAATGGGCACATCGCTGATAACTGCACGAGGGAGTGTTCGAGGACCACCAATGCATGCATCTGGACCGAACATGTATGTATGAAAGGGATGTGTAATTTTTTAAATAACCAATTCATGACTTTGATGTGGCATATATGACTCACAAAACGATCAATCCCACACGGAGGCTGATACGTCTCCGTCGTATGTACTTTTCCTAATGCTTTTGCTCTTGTTTTGGACTCTAATTTGAATGATTTGAATGAAACTAACCCGGACTAACGATGTTTTCAGCAGAACTACCATGGTGTTGTTTTTGTGTAGAAATAAAAGTTCTCAGAATGGAACGAAACTTTTTGGAGAATTATTTTACAATAAAAGAAAAATACTGGAGCCAAGAACCACCGGAGGGGGGCCCTAGCTGGGCACAAGACACCAGGGCGCTGCCCCCTCTGGCGCGCCCAGGTGGGTTGTGCCCACCTCGTGGCCCAGCAGACCCTAATTCCAACTCCATAAATACATATTTTCAGAGAAAACAATCAAGGAGGAAGTTTCATCACGTTTCACGATACGGAGCCGCCGCCACCTCCTGTTCTTCATCGGGAGGCCAAATCTGGAGCCTGTTCGGTGCTCCGGAGAGGGGAATCTTCAGTCTTCGTCATCACCAACCCTTCTTCATCACCAATTCCATGATGCTCCTCACCGGGAGCGAGTAATTCTTTCGTAGGCTCGCTGGTCGGTGATGCGTTGGATGAAATTCATCATGTAATCGAGATAGTTTTGCTAGGGCTTGATCCCTAGTATCCACTATGTTCTGAGATTGATGTTTTTATGACTTTCCCATGGTTAATGCTTGCCACTAGGGCCCGAGTGCCATGATTTCAGATCTGAACCCTATGTTTTCACCATTGTATCTATGTTCTAGACCCGATCTTGCAAGTCATATTCACCTATTACGTGTTATGATCCGTAAACCCCAGTGTGACAGTAATTGGGATACTTTCCAGTGATGACCATAGTTTGAGGAGTTCATGTATTCACAATGTGTTAATGCTTTGTTCCAGTTCTCTATCAAAAGTAGGCCTTAATATCCCTTAGTTTCCTTATGGACCCCGCTACCACGGGAGGGTAGGACAAAAGATGTCATGCAAGTTTTTTTCCATAAGCACGTATGACTATTTATGGAATACATGCCTACATTATATTTATGAATTAGAGCTAGTTTTGTACCGCCCTAGGTTATGACTGTTATATGATGAATATCATCCAACGAATTCACCGATCCAATACCTATGAGTTTTCCACATATTGTTCTTGCTAAGTTACTACTGCTGCTATTACTATTACACTTGCTACAAAATCATTGCTATCACTGTTATTGTTACTACTGCGGTTACCACTACTATCAAAACTATCATATTACTGTGATACTGGTCACTTTGCTATAAATATTTAATCTCCAGTTGTGATTGAATTGACAACTCAACTGCTAATACTTACAAATATGCTTTGGCTCCCCTTGTGTCGAATCTATAACTTTGGGTTGAATACTCTACTCTCGAAAAATGTTGCGATCCCCTACACTTGTGGGTTATCAAGACCTTTTTCTGGCGCCGTTGCCGGGGAGCATAGCTATATTTGTTGAGTCACTTGGTATTATTATCTATTTATCACTATGAAGAATCTAAAGGATACCAAAACAAAGATCGTTCCCTCTAAGACGAGGGGAGGTAAGGATTTGCCATCACACTCTGCACTTGATTCACCTTCTGTTTTAAGTAGACTTGCAACACTACCACATGCTATTAATCCTGATAGGTCGCAAGTTATTGATGATGATACTTCTGCTATGAATGATGCTAATGATGATGCTAGTACCTTGCTTGATGATAATGTGCCACTAGGTGAATTTCTTGAGGAACAAATTGCTAGAGCTAAAGATATTGAGAATTTTGAAACTGGTGAAATTTTTTAAACTGGTGAAGTAGTTGAAACTAAAAATCTTGAAACCCCTATTAGAACTAGCTCTCCTAGATATGAAATGCCTAATTAAGGTACCTGAAGGTTATGTTATGGATGAGGAGACAGCTAGAGATTTTTTTGCTTGCAATCATAGGGATGATGTTAAGAAATTATTATGCAAACTGAAAGAAAAATCTTTGAATGCTAGAATCAAATGTGATCCTAAGTTTGCTACTTCACCTATCTTTGTTACCGATAAGGATTATGAATTCTCTGTCGACCCAGAGTTAATTACTTTGGTTGAATCCGATCCTTTCCAAGGCTATGAAATTGAAACTATTGTGGCACATCTTACCAAGCTGAATGATATAGCCACACTTTTTGCTCGTCATGAGAAAAATCACTATTACTATATTCTCAAGTTATTTCTGTTTTCATTAAAGGGTGATGCTAAGATATGGTACAATACTCTTCCTCCTAGTTGTGTGCGTAGTCCCCAGGATATGATTTACTACTTCTCTGAAAAATATTTTCCTGCTCATAAAAAACAAGCTGCCTTACAGGAAATATTTTACTTTGTACAAATTGAAGAAGAGAGTCTCCCACAAGCTTGGGGGAGGCTTCTCCAGTTGCTTAATGCTTTGCCTGATCATCCACTTAAGAAAAATGAAATAGTTGATATCTTCTATAATGCACTAACCGATGCTTCTAGGGACTTTCTAGATAGTTGTGCTGGTTGTGTTTTCAGGGAACGAACTATTGAACAAGCTGAGGAATTATTGAATAACATATTGAAAAATTATGATGATGGACTCTTCCTGAACCACCGCCTAAACCCACTCTAAAGAAGAAGTGTATCTTATTTCTCAGTCTTGAAGATATGCAAGAGGCAAAGAAATGTATGAAGGAAAAGGATATTAAAGCTGAAGATGTTAAAAATTTACCACCTATTGAAGAAATGCATGGACTTGACACACCACGACCACTGGTGGTAGAGGTAAATTCTTCTATAAAGTCTGATGAAGGTGACATCCCTTACAATAAACATCCTAGCCAATGCCTTTATGAATTTGACAGGTATATTATCAAACAAGATCACTTCAATGCAAATGTTATGAAACAATTAAAATACAACTCTCGTATGATTGCTCTCTTGAGTGACTTGTTATTTAGAATCACTAATTATGTTAGAGGTGTAGGGAAACATGCCTCTATGTTCCAAACCCATCTAGAACAAGTTGTTAGTCTCAAAGAGAATTGCTTGATGAAATGAATAATAATATGAATGACCATGTTATTAGAGTAGTACTGATGCACCTAAAAGTCCTATCACTTTATCCTGAGGGACACCCTAAAAGAATTGAACAAGACTCTCAAAGAATTAATACTGATGCACCTAGTCCTTCTAAAAAGAAGAAGAAGAAGAAGAAGAAGAAGAAGAAGAAATTGTGGTGTCGTCCTTGTCGTCAGAGACCTTGGGCGAGCTGGCGGGGAAGCCAGCCTCAATCCGCCTGGCACGGCGGCTATGCCAGGCGGCGGCAAGGGCGGCCACCACATGCTTCATCTCCGGCAACAGGCTGTCCCACGGTGCTTTCCCGCTGACGGTTACGGCGGATGTAGTGCAAGGAAGGAGGATGTGGAGGGGCTTGTGCTGTGGTGTGGAGTTAGCCGGGTGTGGCCGCCTTTATATAGCATATTCTGGTGAGGTGAGGCATCCGGTGCGTCAATGCGCGGCCCTGGAGTGGGTTTCTCGGGCGGCGAGCCTGCTTAATGTCGGCATATGGACGGACATCGGCATTGAACGGACGTGGTAGATATTTGTCTCGTCCCGTCCATTCAGTCGTCTCCGATATTGAACAGGCGCGTACAACGGAGACGCGTCGCGAGCGGCGCCCTCGGCCGGCGCACTGCTTCAGTGGCGGAGGCAGTGAGAGGACGCGTCTGTCCTTAGCCGTCTTCAATGTTGAGCGGCGCGCTCTACAGCTGCATGAATGCGGGCAGCTGGCGTCGGGCGGGAACACGTCCGGGCGAGGAAGGAAGGGTTTTGGTGGGACAGAGCGGTCAGAAACGGACGTGGGATTGGTCCGGACACTCGCAAACCTTCCCCACATTTGACTCCAGTTTAAAAAAGAAATCACATCCGGACCGCGCTGCGGACCGATACAAGATCGCGTTAAATGGTTTCTGCGGTCCGGACAGCACGACCCAAACGATTGCGAGAGGTTTGCAAGTCCGCCTTGGAGATGCCCTAAGCTGGCAACAAAGAATTCTATAGGGTGGGCAGTCCGTGACAAATACAATATCTCTTTCTTTTTTAGTGTGACAACTACAGTATACTCCCTCCGGTCTTTTTTAGTCTGCATCTAAGTTTTGTCTGAAGTCAAAGTATATCTACTTTGACCAAACTTATAGAAAAATGTATTAACATTCACAATGTCTAATCAATATTTTTAGATTCATTATAAAATGTAGTTTGATGCTATATATATTTGGTATTGTAGATGTTGATATTTTTCAATATAAATTTAATCAAACCTCGCAAAATTTGACTTGACAAAAATCTAATACGCGAAGTAAAAAGGACCAGAGGGAGTATCTAGGATATAGTGGTTGGTATGTTATCAATATGTTTTTTGCAGGAAAGGCACGTCCCTTTTTGAGGAAAGATACATCCACAATGCACTGGCCTTCTTTTTCTGGATCGAAGTGTATTTAAGATGGACAGTGTATTGTTCGGGTGAATCTCCACCGTTTAGACTGATTAATTTCCACTGAGTAATACCTAGATGCAATTTTTCCTCACTTGGGTAATTCGCCAGTTCCACCACGGTGATGCTTTTTTCGTTTTTTTAAAGGAGGTTGAAACCTCGGCCTCTGCCTCAACCGATGCATACAGTCATCTTTATTAATTATTCAACAACAGTCTAACAAGAAACATACATTAAATCGTCGAAAACCATCACTCACACACTCACAAACTCAATAATGTGGAGTGCCCTCACTTCCACCATCTAGAATCGGGGTCACCGCCGATCCGCACGCATGACGTATAAGGAGCATACACCCGGTGCAGCAAATCTAAAGCATATAATAACGCATGCACACGTTTTACAAGCCGCCACCACTATCTAACCACTGACCCATCTTCAGAAAGGAGATCCGCATCATCCTTACTAGATCGGCCAGCCGTCGACGCCGCCACGGGGCCAAACAGCGCCACTGCCTTGCGCTCGTCCATCTAGACACGTTAGTCGCCGAGACTTGCTGCACCAAACCCACCGTCATCGATACGGTAGATGCCACGTCGCTCCACCTACAGGCCATCTCACGCCGACTCCGAACTACCAGCTACTCCACCACCATGAGCAGTCCTTGACCGACGCTATGGAACAGAGGCTTTAGCCTGCGCTCATGGAGGAGGTGAGAGGGGCAGGATCCACACCGAAACCTCCAGGAAGGGGATCAGCGCCGTGGGGCGTCGACTTTGGTGAGGCCGCCACGCCGGGCTGGAGTTTCCCCATATCCATGCCCACCCACCAGATTCGTCCAGCCAGCACCAGGAGATGACGATCGCAATCGCCAGAGCCAGCACGAACCGGAGCAGATCGAGTCGGAGACGACGTTACCCATGGAACTCCGGCGGGGCAGCAAGGAACCTCAGGCACCACCAAGTCCAGATCGACGGCCATGCCGGTCCGCCGCCACCCCCTGCGTCGTCCGCAGGTCACCATAGCAGAACCAACGGGCGCGCCGCCACTGCTCACTCCGTCCGCCGCCACCTTCCTTGGCTGCGGCTCGTGCTTGCCCGGCGCCATCCTCAGGTGACGGCGAGGGAGGGGGAGGTTGGGGGAGCCCCCGGCGGTGGCACAGGGGCGACGCGTGGTCAGATGAAATCTCGGTTCGGGTCCTGTCATGTGTTTCGACTATGGTGGGCTAAACCATAGTTAGAGTGATGTTAGAATGCAAAATGCAGGATTTGAAAGTTGACAGGCTAAATTTCTCTCCACTGCCGAGTCTATGTACCGTTGCCATAGACTCATCTTCGGACACTACTTCGCAAAGCGCCTAGCGCGAGGTTGAAAAGGAGATGTTCCCCGTTCCCTTGCCAGACCCCCAGGAACGCACAGCCTGTAGCTCTAGCCATCTCTATCTATTACCCTCCATGAGCGCACACTACGCCAACGTGGTGTCCAGTGAAGGTTTGGAAGCATGTGTAGCTTTCGCGCCCCACTTACCCCGCCTCCAATCACTTTGTCTTGCGCTTGCGCCACGGCTTGGCCCTTCCCCTGCCTTTATCTGCAGCACGTCCGTCTCCGCGGTCATAAGCGACCGGCGGTAGACCCAATCAAGGAGCCGCACATCCTCGTCGGGCCCCGCCTGCATCCCGCGGCGGCGACGCATGGACTGCTTCCCTTCTTCCTCTCCCTTTCCCACTGCCTCTCGCGGCGAGGGCGGCGCGCGCCTCTGATTCCGGCGTGCACGTTCGGGCCGGCGGGGCGGGCACAAGCACCCACCGCTGCCCACGTGGGGTAGCAGCGGCCTGCGTGGGCAGGAGATGGTGTAGGGAAGGCGCAGATTGCGCAGGCCTGTCGGAGTTGCGCACGGGCCGGGAGGGGCCAGCGCCGGCAGGGAAGATGAATCGGAGGCAACGCTGCAGATCCGAAGCTGCCCCCGGTCTCCACCTTGGACCAGTCCAAGGCAATGCGGAGGGCCAGCTCAAAGTCGGGATCCAGCTAAGAGTAGGAGTGGCTGCCGGAGCTCGACATTGGGTCGGATTCGATCGAAATCAATGTGGGGAGAGGAGAGGACAGAGCGAGAGAGGAGAGTGTGAGTGAGTTAGGGTTCGAAGCGATGACCCGAACGGTGTTTTTTGTGGGAAAACCGTGAGGTCGGTGATGGACCGGACTTGTCAGGGGCGCGCTCGGATGTGCTCTGACCGTTTCATATTCGGACTGGATATGTGGGGCGCCGGTCAGACCGAGTGTTTGAGGTCGGTTCAAGGCGCCTGGCTAGGTTGATTTTTTGTGATAGATCAATGACCGGTGAGCCGACCCGAATGTGAAACGAATTTTTTTTCTTCGAAAAGGGGGATCTCCCCGGCCTCTGCATCAGAATGATGCATACGGCCATCTTATTACCGAAATAAAAGGTTCCAACAAGGTTCCAAAGTCTCCGACTGAAAAGTAATAAAAAGACAGCTCACACAGAGCTAAAGAGGCTGGACACACAGACTAGCCAAGATAAGACGCCACAACCGACTGGCTAAAGATAGATAGGTAAACTAATTGCCTATCCTATTACATAACCGCCATCCAAACCGGTTGAAGATATCCCGAGCTACCATCTCCCAGCGGATAGATCCAGTAACCAAATGCTCCCTGGCCTCCATCGGAGTGAGTAGCGACCATGAACGGATCACGGCCGTGGCTCAGAAAATAACCTGGAAAAAGTGAATACGTGATGTTCTGTTAAAAACCAAATCATTCCTGCAAGTCCAGATAGTCCACAACAAAGCGCAAACTCCAACACGAATATGTCTCGCTAATTCAGGCTCAATCCCAGTGAGCCATGTCCCAAATAACGTAGTAACAGAATTCGGTGGAGTAATATTAAAAGCAATGTGAACCGTCCGCCAAAGTACTCTGGCAAACGGGCAATAAAAAAAGAGATGTTTGATCGTCTCGTCCCGATCACAGAAGCTACACCTCGTAGGTCCTGTCCAATTACGCTTAATCAAGTTATCCTTGGTTAAAATAACCTGTTTATGGACAAACCACATAAACACTTTTATTTTCAAAGGAACTTTGACAGCCCAAACATGCTTGGAGGTAGGAATGGAGCTCGAATTAATTACATCAATATACATTGATTTAACCGTGAATACTCCAGACCTAGTCAGTTTCCAGCGTAATTCATCGGGTTGTTGAGAAAGCTGGACATCCATTAGTCTCCGAACTAGACGAAGCCAATCTTCCCAACGATTGCCCATTAACAACCGTCTGAACTGAATATTAAGGGGGTGGATTGAAACACCGTAGCAACAAACACCTCACGTCGTTGAACAATGCGATATAAAGACGGATATTGAATGGCCAAGGGTGTCTCGCCGAGCCAAGTATCCTCCCAGAAGCGCGTACTAGCGCCGTTGCCAATAACAACCTTTGTCCTATTAAACAGAGTTTGTTTGACTTTCATCAGGCCTTTCCAGAAAGGCGAGTCAGTTGGCCTGACTGTGACCTGGGACAAGGACTTTGTCTGTAGGTACTTGCTGCGAAGGATTTGGGCCCACATGGCATCAGTCTCAAAAGAAAGCTTCCACAGCCACTTGCTAAGAAGGCACCTGTTCTTAACTTCAAGATTCTCAATACCAAGACCCCCTTGGTCTTTTGGTCGACAGATGATATCCCATTTTGCAAGTCTGTATTTTCTTTTGAGATCATCACCCTGCCAAAAGAAACGCGATCGATAAAAGTCCAGTCTTTTCCTAACACCAACTGGGACTTGAAAGAACGATAAGAGAAACATAGGCATACTCGTGAGCACCGAATTAATCAGAATTAATCGGCCTCCATATGACATGAGCTTGCCCTTCCAGCAACTCAGTTTCTTCTCAAACCGGTCTTCGATGCATTTCCATTCTCTATTGGTCAGCTTTTTATGGTGGATTGGAATACCTAGGTACGAGAAAGGTAAATCCCCCAAGTCGCACCCAAACAATTGCCGATAAGCCTCCTGTTCGTCTTTGGCTCTACTAAAGCAGAACAGCTCGCTCTTATGAAAGTTAATCTTTAACCCGGTCAATTGTTCGAAAAGGCATAACACCAGCTTCATATTTCTCGCCTTGGCTAGGTCATGCTCCATAAAGATGATTGTATCATCAGCGTACTGAAGGATGGATACACCTCCATCAACCAGATGAGGTACCAAGCCACCCACTTGACCATTCTCCTTAGCCCTTCCTATCAAGATGGCTAACATATCAACCACAATGTTAAACAAGATAGGGGACATCAGATCTCCTTGTCTTAGGCCTTTATGTGTCTGGAAGTAATGACCAATATCGTCATTCACTTTAATTCCCACACTCCCTTTTTGCGTAAATGATTCAACCTGGCGTCGCCAGACTTCATCAAAACCTTTCATACGCAATGCCTGTTGGAGAAATGGCCATTTAACCTTATCGTACGCTTTCTCGAAATCCACCTTAAAAATGACACCATCTAACTTCTTGGAATGGATTTCATGGTGCGTTTCATGAAAGACGACCACCCCTTCAAGGATGTTTCTGTCCGGCATGAAAGCAGTTTGGGAGTGCTGCACCACAGAATGCGCAATCTGTGTGAGCCTATTAGTCCTGACCTTGGTGAATATTTTAAAACTAACATTGAGAAGGCAGATCGGCCTGAACTGCTCAATTCTCACAGCATCCGTCTTCTTAGGAAGCAGTGTGATAGTTCCAAAATTCAAGTGAAATAATTGAAGTTGTCCAGAGAACAGATCATGAAACATAGGTAGCAAATCCCCCTTAATAATATGCCAGCACTTCTTGTAGAACTCCGCCGGAAATCCATCCGGTCCGGGAGCCTTATTATTTTTCAACTGTGCTATAGCATCGAACACCTCCTTCTCCGAAAACGGTCCGAATATCATTTTCAGCAGCCGAAAGTTGAGGCACATCCTCAGTTCTGGACTCATCGAGAGATACACAATTATCCTCCGGAGGTCCAAATAACTGCCTATAATACTCAGTTATATATGTTTTTAGGTTATCCTGTCCTACAATAGTGCCCTCATCTTGTTCAAGTTGGAATATTCTCTTCTTTCTGTGCTTACCATTAGCAATCAGATGAAAGAATTGAGTATTCGCGTCCCCTTGGACCACTTTGCGAACCTTAGCCCGCAAAGCCCACTTCAATTCTTCTTCGCGGAGAAGTTCTTTCAACCTCTTCTCTGCTTCAGTTTTAACCTGGAGCTCAGCAGGCATCAAAATCGTGGATTCGGCCTTAACGTCCAGATTATGTATAAGAGAGAGGAGCCTGTCCTTTTCAATCTTATATACCCCACTAAGGTGCTTAGCCCAACCCCGTAAGAAGCTTCGCAAACTCCTAATCTTATTTTGCCAACGCTCAACCGTGGTCCTACCGCCTACACCCTTCGCCCATTCACTAGCGATCAGGTCTAGGAACCCTTCGCGTTCGAACCAGGCCATCTCAAAAGAAAAGGTGTTTTTGTTTCCCACGTGGTTCGGCTCCCCTGAGTCAACGAACAGGGGTGTGTGATCGGAAAACCCCCATGAAAGAGCTTGAACCGTCACAAGCGGGAACTTCTGTTCCCACTCCACACTCGCAAGAACGCGATCAAGCTTCTCGTAACTCGGGTTGGGCAAAGAGTTAGCCCAGGTAAACTTTCTACCAGAAAGCTCTATCTCCCTCAGATCCAAGCTTTCAATAATAGTATTGAACATGAACGACCACCTGCCGTCAAAGTTATCATTATTCTTCTCCTCTCTCCTCCTAATGATGTTGAAATCACCCCCAACTAAGATTGGAAGCTGTTCGGACCCACAAATCCGAACAAGATCCGCCAAAAATTCCGGTTTAAGCTCGGGCTGTGCGGCACCATAAACCGCCACCAACGCCCAGTTGAACCATCAACCTTAGACCTGACTCGAAACTTAACCGCGAAGTCACCCATCACTACACTCCGGACTTCAAGCGAATCGCATCTCACACCCAGCAAGATACCACCCGATCTTCCTCGCGGAGGGAGGCAATGCCAATCAAAATCAACACCACCCGCAAGAGAGGAAAGGAACTGGGGCGCAAAGTTGTCTCTACCAGTTTCCGATAGAGCAATAAAATCTAAACGATGGTCCAGAGAAGCCTTAGCAAGAAACCTTCTTTTAGCCAAGTCTTTCAGACCTCTGCTATTCCAAAAGATTCCTTTCATCACTCATCATGAAATTTTTTAGTCGTCTGAATCCTAGCACTCCTACGAACTGCAGAAGCGGGGTAAATTTTCCGTTTCCACTTACGCTTGGGTTTACTAAGTCCTGACTCCCGATCCTCATAACCGGGCTCAGCGGAACAAACAACTGCATTCTCTATGGGTATATCATCGTCCTCAGACTCATGATTGGATGGTGCTAGATCCACACACATATTATCGAGCACTCTAACCCCTAATGCATTAATCTCATTGTCATTCATGGGTTTAACCGCTCCAAGATTACGAATAGTTTCTAAGGCACGCTCCGCCTCCAAATCTAACAAATCATTCGCCGAATTGGAAATCTCACTATCTGTAGCCCCGAGTGAAACTCCTAATTGGTTTGCATTATTTATAATTTCCTCATTATAAAAATGCAATAAAGAATTAGATATGTTGACGGACATACCAGTAGAGATCGCAGCATCATGAAGCTTGGCCGCCCTCATAGCGCACCTCTGCTGCATGTCATCAGCCTCCGGAAGCTCCTGAATGCGGGCACTCATCCGCCTCCCCGTCGAGGCCGGGTCCGGGATCCCGCCAAAAGCAACGACCTCTTCCCTAGTAACCCCTCGCGCTGAAACCCGCGAACGGTCAACCAAGGAAACCGGAGGAGGCGATTGCGGGCTCCCATGCCCCTCGGACAAGTGCCCCAAGCCGAGACCCATAGCAACGGGTACGCTGGGAGGAGGCTCGGACCTCCTGACCGCCGACGAGGAAGGAGGAGTCAGGGCCGCCTGCCCCATACCCCCCTCCCCCAACGCCACCAAAGGCGCGGGCGCCGCCACAGGCGAAGGAGATGCGGTCCTCCTGACCGCCGACGAGGAAAGAGGAGTCAGGGCCGCCTGCCCCAGATCCCCCTCCCCCGACGCCACAGAAGGCGCGGGCGCCGCCGCCACGCCCGAAGGAGAGAGAGCCGAGGCCGCCTGCCTCGGACCTCCTCTCCCAGCACCTGCCGGTCCCGTCATGACCAGCGATGCCGATGTCGGGGAAGTGAAGGGGGAAGTGGGAGTCAGAGCCGCCTGCCCCAAGCCCCCTCCCCCAACGCCACAGAAGGCACGGCCGCCACCGCCACGCCCGAAGGAGAGAGAGCCTCCGGTGGAGCAACCACCGACTCCCCGTCCCCGGAACCAACCAAAGTCCTCACCGACGATGTCCGCACGGAGCATCCAGCCAGTGCCCCACCGGCATCCTCAAACTCCAACAAAGGTAGTGACTGCTCAAACGCATCATCAGAATCTACCCGGTCACTCCAAAGTCTGGGAGGGGCAGAGGCTGGCTCAAAGGACCCGAACCGCAACGAGGTCATAGGCACCGATGGAGAAGGTGCCGGCTCAACCCCGGTCCCATCCCCGGTCTGAGCCACAGGACGGGAGCCGTTAGTCCCCTCACGAGTCGACTCGTCAGTCGGTGCCCCCTCCGCTCCTGCACTGTCGTCCCCCTCGTGCATGTCAACATCATTCCCAATCATTGCCTCAGCAAACAGGGCAGCGTCCTCAAACTCGATCTCAAGAGGAAACACCTCTCCTCTATAAGTACAGTTAACCACGTCAGGCACGAACTCAATATCCAAAACGCTCACTAAGATGCGGGCCACTCCATGTGCACGAGTAAAGGCCATATCCACTTTCTCCGTCTTGCCAACCATAATGCCCATACTGGCCACGACTCGAACATCCTGCAAAGGCTTAGATGGAGCCCCCGAAAACCTCAACCAGACCTGCGTAAGCGGCTTTCCTTTAGGTTCCACCTGCTGCCACTCATGGAACTCCAGAATGCACCTAGTGCCAGGAACTCTGCATAAACCAAAACTCAACAGTCGCTGCAGATCGTCCACTGAAGGAAACTCCACCTTAAAAACCTTGGCCTCGAGAGGAACGAGCTCCCAATGGAAGTCTCCCGGTGCCAGTTCCTGAAGCCTCTGCACAATCTGAGCCTCCGAAACCTCACCCAGAGTAGCTTTGACAACCCCGGTGGTCAAGCTCAAAGTCTCCTCCGGAGTCTCCCTCGCAACCGGGGACTCAAAGAACATAAGTTCAGCACAATAAACTCCATACATAGTCAAAGATGGAGCCTGGTCACGCAACAATGGGCAATCCCCCGAGGCAAGTGCCGGCTTACCACAGGACTCACACAGCTCTGCCACGCATTCAGCAATGAAGTGGCCCTTCTCACCACAACGGTAGCAAAGCATCCTTTCCTTCTTGCGCACCCACTTGGACGCCCTCTCAGCCTCAGACCTGTCTGTATCCTCAGTCACACTCCCAGTCGCCGGAGCCTCAACATTAGCTAAAGCCGCTACCACCTCCATTGCCTGGGGAGGGAGCTCCGTGGAAGCGCTATCGGTCTTCCGTACTGACTCCGCTTGGTCAACAACTGCCAAAGGCGGAGGCGGTCTGCGATGATACCTCCCGCGGCCACCGCCCCGACCACCGCGATGTCCACGGTGACCCCCTCTCTGGTGGTGATCCGGACCGGAAGCACCCTCAACAAAACCTCCTGGAGGCCCGAGAAACGGTCTCTCAGCAGACCCGTCACTCTGCCAGGCATAACCACGACCTCCACCCGTGGATGAGGAACCACGATGTTGTCCATCTCCATACGCATCATAACCATCGTCCCCCCACTGGCCTCGGGGCAGATCATAGGACTCTCTAGTGTTCAAATTCTGCCTCGTCTGCGACTGTCCCGAACGTTTCTGAGCAGGCCTCGTGACGAAGTGAGGCGGAGGCGCGGCACGAGGCTGACCGGCAGTCGGCGTTGGCACAACCCCAAGGGCCGCACCACCCCGGCCTGCAGTAGCCACAGCAGCCACGCCCGGCGCCTGAGGGCGAGGCCCATCCCGACCCGCGGCCGGCTGCGCCACGGAAGCCGCACCCGGCGCCGGAGGCCTCAGCCCGCCCCTTCCGGCCACAGCTTGCAAGGGAACTTGCCCCGGCGGCCGAGCGCCCAGGCGGCCATTACCACGACCCTGGGTGGCATGAGTCCCACCACTGCCCGCCGGCGGTCTCTGGCCGGGCGGCACCAGGACACCACGCCCAGCACCCGCCACCGGCGGCGGAGTAGCCCCGCCCCGACCTGCTGGAGCAGAGGCAGCTTGCATCTTGGCTGGCGGCGCCGCAGCCCCGCGGCCGGCCATGGCCTGCAGAGGTCGAATCCTCCTAGCCCGACCCGAACCACACGTCGGGAAGCCGCGAGTCCCGCACCTAGGAACCCTAGCACCAGCAGAAGACGGCGCACGAGGGGGAGAACGATCGATCGCGAACGTGCATGGGAGAATGCTACGAGTAGGATTCAGGTCCGGTACAGCCTGGGCCACATACCCATCTGACCCTGGCCCATCCCCTCGCGGACTCGGCTCCCTCCGATCCGGCCCAACGCAGCCCAACAAGCGATTCAAACGCTGCGATCGCATCTGGGAGATCCCGATCGCCGGAACGGCCATCACGGGCGCCGCCGACACCGGACGAACGTCCCTCCGTTTCGCATTCTTCCTTTTCTTAACAGAAATCCACGACTCCGGCCTAATCATATCGAAAAGCGTAAGATTTGGAAGACTCACCTTAGGGAGGGGACCCTTCCAAGGTCTGAGCGCCGTCGCCGCCGTTCTCCGATGAACTACGCGTCGGATCATCTCTTTCTTCTCGCTTGTGTGAAGTCCGATTCGTGCCGGATCGTCCGAAGGTAGAACACGTTCGATCGTCGTTGCCACTTCGTCTTCGTTGTAACCTGAAGTAAAAAACTCACAAATGATATCTGAAGGTGTCGGTGACGGCGGAGAATCCGCCGGGGCCGCATCCCCATCGTCGTCCGCGTCGTCCTCGTCGGATTCGGCAAGAGCCCAAAACCGGCCGCCGAAGCGCCGGCGATCGCCGGCGGCAATGGACGGTGTCGGCGCGGTCGCGTGCGCCTTCGCCCGCCCTGTCGCCCGCCCTGTCGCCCCCATCAGGCAGTTCCCAGTGTGGGGTCCAACCTAGGAACCTGAATGTGAAACGAATTTGGGGCACCCAACCGTAGATGGTCTAAGCATGCCAATCGTTAGGCTCGTGTCTTTTTTCTTTTTCTTTTGCGGGGATAGGCTCGTGTGCTTTGTAATCATCAACAGTGACTGATACGAATCACCATAAGGAAATTGCATGGTTCTATCCAGTTCACCGGAGGGAAACGTTGTGCTCGTGTCGTGCACGGCGTTGCTCCGTTGAATGCTTTGCATATTTCAATATAGAGTATATACACGCTGAAATAAATGAACAGACACCCTAAAATACATCTATATAAATCTGATTAGAAAAATATTAGAACATATTTTTTGGAGAAACACCTGTCATACCAATTACAGATAAACTGATTTGCATTTAAAATAAAAAATATACAAAAAGTAACTCCTATGACTAATAATCAAAATGATATCTCTTCAAAACATCTTTTTTTCGTCACCCACAAAAAGAAAGAAAACATCTTTTCGCGGTATCAATCTTTGCTAGAAAAACTACTCCAAAGACTTTGATAAAAAGACGCAATTGGACTGAAATAACGATGTTGTCATTCTTTCACCCGCAAGAACAATAATAATGGCTTTTAGAAGCGCCTTGAGCCGCCCATCCGAAAAGATGGGAAGCCTTGATTGATGAAAGTACTTGGGCCAATGATGATCCCCTAGAGGTGAAGGCCGTCGGATCACAATATCTTCACCATGACGTCAATGAAAGATTTTAAGTCCACAAAGAATCAAATCAATAAAAACAATTTGACACACCAACATAAACTAATCAGATGTTAGAATTAATGGGCTAGGCCCATAGCAATTTCTGAAATCTCAAAGCCCATGTGTAAAATGGCAAGTGGTGGTGCTAAGTTTAGTCCCATCCCGAAAGTTGAAGAAGAGTTGGACCTCTTTATATAGTGGGTTCTCTCCACCACTCTAAGTGGTGTGTGAGAAGAGAAAGGGAAAACCACACGCGCGCGCTCGCTCGCCTCGCCTCGCCTCGCCTCGCCGTGCCGTGCCGTGCCGTGCCGAGGCGGCGCGTACATGCGACATGCGCGTGAATGGTCTGCCGAAATCTGGTCCGTCTCCTTTTTGATTTCTTGTCCTTAGAAACCGAGTCGGTTTGGGATTGTGGTCACGACACAATACCGCCTCTGGTCCTAATATATATACAGCTACCGGCTGCGGCCAGAGACACACCAAAAAACACCTAGGGGTTTGCCTCATCTCACAACTTGCGCCGCCATCGTAGTCTACTCCATCCCAAACGCCGGCGTGCATCGACGCGTGGGAGAGCAGGTCTCCGGAACCGTTCGTCTTTGCGATCCTGCACCGGGAGAGGACGAATTAGGTTTTTGGGAAGCGCTGTGCGCGACTGCTCAAATTCGTCATCACGGGTCGTCTTCCGTCCAAGTCGGGCGGTGCTACTCATCGTCGTATTCATCGCCGTCAGCAGCAGATCGTTGCCAACATCGTCATCAACACTGTCGCACCCATAATAGCTAACGATCAGTACGTTCAACATCCTCTGTTCATGTCTGTTTCTACAGCTATTGTCACGTGTTTGCTGCTGTTATGCATGTCTTGCTGTTCTTCTAGTTTGCTAGATTATTGCATGCTAGTATCTCTTCTAGTCATGAATTATTTACTGGAATTAATCATGAACTTGCCTAATATTCCAACAATCCAAAAACCTAATTATAGGCAATTTCCTGAGTTAACTATGGCTGGATTCGCTGATGCACTGAGGCCGGATAAGTTTACCGGTGTGCACTTTAAGAGGTGGCAGGTGAAGACCACGCTCTGGCTTACTGCTCTGAAAGTTTTCCACGCTAGTGTTGGTGCTCCAGAGGGAATGACCGACGAAGATCGAAGAAAATTCCAGGAAGCCAATACTATGTTTGTGGGATGCATTCTGAGTGTTCTTGCTGACCGTCTGTGTGATGTGTACATGCACATAAATGACGGAAAGATTCTGTGGGATGCACTGAATGCAAAATTCGGTGCAACAGATGCAGGTAGTGAACTGTACATCATGGAGAGTTTTCATGACTACAAGATGGTGAATAACCGTTCTGTGGTTGAACAAGCTCATGAGATACAGTGCATTGTGAAGGAACTTGAACTCCTTAAATGTGCTCTACCCGACAAATTCGTGGCTGGGTGCATGATTGCAAAGTTGCCTCCTTCATGGAGGAATTTCGCCACAACTCTGAAGCATAAGAGACAGGAGATATCAGTTGAAAATCTGATTGCATCTCTTGATGTTGAAGAAAAAGCTCGGGCTAAAGATACTACTGAAAAAGAAGGTGAGGTTCAGCCTACTGCTAACATGGTGCAGAGGTACCCACAGAATAAGAACAAAGGGAAGAACAAACCTATTTTCAACAAGCCTACCAAGACTACTACCTTCAAGAAGAAGAAGTTCAACAAGGCTGAGCTAGAGTGCTACGCCTGTGGGAAGCCTGGACACTTTTCCAAGGAATGCCCTGAACGTGCAGACCGCGGAGGGAAAACAAGCTCCAAGACTGTCAACATGGTGACCGCTAGCAATACTGATGGGTATGGTAATTTACCTATTGTTCTTTCAGTATTTCAATCATCTTTGTGGTGGATTGATTCGGGTGCTAACGTTCATGTGTGTCTGACATCTCCCTGTTTACTTCTTATCAGGTCGCAAGGGATTCTTCCGTCCTAATGGGGAATGGGTCACATGCTTCTGTTCGTGGCATTTGCACGGTGGATCTGAAGTTTACTTCTGGAAAGATCGTGCAACTAAGGAACGTGCAGCATGTCCCTACTATGAACAAGAATCTAGTTAGCGGCTCCCTTCTATGTCGAGATGGATTTAAGGTAGTTTTAGAGTCCAATAAAGTAATCGTGTCAAGATTTGGACAATTTATAGGAAAAGGCTATGAGTGCGGAGGCTTGTTCCGCTTTTCTCTTTCAGATTTTTGCAATAAGTCAATAAACCAAATTTGTGCTAGTGTTAATGATGATGCAAGTATTTGGCACTCTCGTTTATGTCATATTAATTTTGGTTTAATGTCTCGGCTATCCAGCATGAGTTTAATTCCGAACTTCATAGTTGCCAAAGGTTCTAAGTGCCATAGTTGTGTGCAATCTAAGCAACCTCGAAAGCCTCATAAGGCTGCCGAGGAGAGAAACTTGGCACCTCTAGAACTCATACATTCTGATCTTTGTGAGATGAATGGTGTGTTGACAAAAGGTGGAAAGAGATATTTCATGACTTTGATTGATGATGCGACTAGATTTTGCTATGTTTATTTGTTGCAAACTAAAGATGAAGCATTAGACTACTTTAAAATCTATAAAGCTGAAGTTGAAAATCAACTAGAGAGAAAGATCAAGCGTCTTAGGTCCGATCGTGGTGGAGAGTATTTTCCAAAAGTTTTTGATGAATTTTGTGAGGAACATGGTATTATTCATGAGAGGACGCCTCCCTATTCACCTCAATCAAATGGAGTGGCCGAGAGGAATATCCACACATTGACTGACTTGGTGAATGCCATGTTAGACACTGCTGGTTTATCTAAGGCATGGTGGGGGGAGGCTCTATTGACTTCATGTCATGTCCTGAATAGAGTTCCCAACAATAACAAGGAGAAAACCCCTTATGAGGAGTGGGTTGGGAGAAAACCATCACTTTCTTATTTGCGCACTTGGGGATGTTTGGCAAAGGTCAATATTCCTATTCCTAAGAAACGCAAACTTGGACCAAAGACAGTGGATTGTGTATTTCTAGGGTATGCTCAACGGAGCATTGCTTATAGGTTTTTAGTGGTAAAATCTGAAGTACCTGATATGCATGTTGATACTATAATGGAATCTCGTGATGCAACATTTTTTGAGAACATATTTTTTATGAAAGATATGCATAGCATTGCTAGATTTTCTTCTGAGATAATTCCTGAATCTAGTACAACTGATGAATATTTCGAACAATCACATGAGGAAGTCCTTGAGAAGAATAACAATGAAGTTCCTAGAAGGAACAAGAGACAAAGGATTGCAAAATCCTTTGGTGATGATTTCATTGTATACCTTGTGGACGACACACCCAAGACGATTGCAGAAGCATATGCATCTCCGGATGTAGATGATTGGAAAGAAGCTGTTCAAAATGAGATGGACTCAATTCTTTCTAATGGAACTTGAGAACTAACTGATAGACCATATGGTTGTAAACCTGTGGGCTGTAAGTGGGTGTTCAAAAAGAAGCTAAAGCCTGATGGTACTATTGATAAGTACAAGGCGCGGCTAGTGGCCAAGGGCTACACTCAGAAAGAAGGCGAAGATTACTTTGACACCTATTCACCCGTTGCTAGAATGACCACCATTCGAGTGTTACTTTCCTTGGCTGCCTCTTATGGTCTTATCATTCATCAAATGGATGTAAAGACAGTTTTTCTCAATGAAGAGTTGGAAGAGGAGATCTATATGGATCAGCCTGACGGGTTTGTGGTAAAGGGTGAAGAGAGAAAGGTGTGCAAGTTGTTAAAATCTTTGTATGGTCTGAAACAGGCACCTAAGCAATGGCATAAGAAGTTTGAAAGAACTCTGACTTCTGCAGGATTTGTCATTAACGAGGCTAATAGGTGTGTTTACTATCACCATGGTGGGGGCAATAGTGTCATATTATGTTTGTATGTTGACGACATACTGATCTTTGGTACAAACATTAATGCAATTAATGAGGTCAAGTCTTTTCTATCAAAAAGTTTTGACATGAAAGATCTGGGAGAAGCCGATGTAATTCTAAACATCAAACTTATTAAGGATGAGAGTGGGATCACATGAACGTAATCTCACTATGTTGAGAAGGTCTTGAACCGATTCGGTTTTATGGATAGCAAGCCTTCTCCAACACCTTATGATCCCAGCGTGACACTCAGAAAGAACAAGAAAGAAACGAGAGATCAATTAAGATACTCTCAAATTGTCGGTTCACTCATGTACTTAGCTAGCGCTACAAGACCAGATATCTCTTTTGCTGTGAGCAAACTGAGTAGGTTCATGTCCAACCCGGGTGATGATCATTGGCATGCACTAGAAAGGGTCTTGCGCTATCTGAGAGGTACTATGAGTTACGGAATTACTTATTCAGGGCATCCTGCTGTGCTAGAAGGATATAGTGATTCAAATTGGATCTCCGATGTTGATGTACTTTACGCAACAAGTGGGTATGTATTTACTCATGGTGGTGGCGCAGTGTCATGGAGGTCTTGCAAGCAAACCATATTGACGAGGTCAACTATGGAAGCAGAATTAACTGCTTTGGACACAGCTACTGTTGAGGCAGAATGGCTGCGTGAGCTCTTGATGGACTTGCCGGTTGTTGAAAAACCTGTACCGGCTATTCTTATGAATTGTGATAACCAAACGGTTATCGCTAAAGTGAACAATTCTAAAGATAATGCAAAGTCATCAAGACACGTGAAAAGACGTTTGAAGTCTGTCAGGAAGTTGAGAAACTCCGGAGTAATAACTGTTACGTATATACAAACAGACAAAAACCTGGCAGATCCCTTTACAAAGGGACTATCACGAAATGTGATAGATATTGCATCGAGGGAGATGGGTATGAGACCCATAGATGTTACACCATAGTAGTAACCCAACCTTTGTGATCGGAGATCCCGTGAATTAGGATCTGGGAAGAACAAGCTATTGGTTAACTGAGGAGAGTAATAACTTATGATCGTCTCCAAGTGAAGATGCAAAACTCTCAGAGCTGTAAGGCTCAGATCTGTAAGGCAGGTTGGCAACATGCCTTAATGTGGTTCTATTGGCTATAATTAGCAAAGATGTTGTCCTACAGAGCAGTCTTGAAAGAACACACCTATATGAGTTCTGACTGTAAACGTCGCAGTCTATGAGATTTGGGTGATCTCTAGTAAGCTCACGAAGAGACCAGGGAGTATGACGTATAAGCTCCAAACCGCGGGGTAGCCTATTGGCGGTCAGGTACTGGTTAAGACTGTGAGTGAAACCTGTTCACACAAAACTAGCAATTCAAGGCATAGTCCATTGTCAAGTTGTGAATGGATGTAGCTTAAAGTTCTAGGCAGAAGTTCAACTTAACAGTCTCTGCTGAAACACTGGTATATTAAACAAGTGATGAGAGAAGGCAAATCTCTAAATGGGTATTTGAGATCTGGTGGGGGATTGTTAGAATTAATGGGCTAGGCCCATAGCAATTTCTGAAATCTCAAAGCCCATGTGTAAAATGGCAAGTGGTGGTGCTAAGTTTAGTCCCACCTCGGAAGTTGAAGAAGAGTTGGACCTCTTTATATAGTGGGTTCTCTCCACCACTCTAAGTGGTGTGTGAGAAGAGAAAGGGAAAACCACACGCGCGCGCTCGCCTCGCCTCGCCTCGCCTCGCCTTGCCGGGCCGTGGCGAGGCGAGGCGAGGCGAGGCGTACATGCGACATGCGCGTGAATGGTCCGCCGAAATCTGGTCTGTCTCCTTGCAGGAGCGCAGCTTCCTTTTGCCGTTTTATTTTTATGTCTTGGCAGACAAGTTTTTGATTTCTTGTCCTTAGAAACCGAGTCGGTTTGGGATTGTGGTCGCGACACAATACCGCCTCTGGTCCTAATATATATACAGCTACCGGCTGCGGCAAGAGACACACCGAAAAACACCTAGGGTTTTGCCTCATCTCACAACTTGCGCCGCCATCGTAGTCTACTCCATCCCAAACGCCGGCGTGCATCGACGCGTGGGAGAGCAGGTCTCCGGAACCGTTCGTCTTTGCGATCCTGCACCGGGAGAGGACGAATTAGGTTTTTGGGAAGCGCTGTGCGCGACTGCTCAAATTCGTCATCACGGGTCGTCTTCCGTCCAAGTCGGGTGGTGCTACTCATCGTCGTATTCATCGCCGTCAGCAGCAGATCGTCGCCAACATCGTCATCAACACTGTCGCACCCATAATAGCTAACGATGAGTACGTCCAACATCCTCTGTTCATGTCTGTTTCTACAGCTATTGTTACGTGTTTGCTGCTGTTATGCATGTCTTGCCGTTCTTCTAGTTTTCTAGATTATTGCATGCTAGTATCTCTTCTAGTCATGAATTATTTACTGGAATTAATCATGAACTTGCCTAATATTAAAACATCAGATTTGTGAGGACAGAAAACTATCTAATCTCATGGCACCGTCAAAAAAACAAGAGTAAATTTATTCATAAAAAATAATGACGAAAAACGTAGAACTTTTGAAACATTTTATATCCGTGAACAGTATGGGCTGGTTACTAGTACTCTTGTGGAGTACTGTTCTCATTTGGGCCGTATTTGACCATCCGGACCCTAGTAATACATGCAATTATATCCGCAACAGCTATATCTCGTTTATTGTGTGTGTGTGTGTGTGTTTGGGGCGGCGGGGGGCGGTGGCGGTAGTATCACCAGATTGGGCCGATCCAATTAGGTTAATGTTCTTTTCTATTTTTTCATTATGTTTATTTACATTTTGAGATGCAAAAGAAACATTATATGTGAATTTTAAAAAATGTTCATTGCTTCAAAAAAATGTGCGCACATTCCTAAAAATATGTTCGTTTACCTTTATGTTCACAATATTTGAAAATTTTGTCTGTGACATTTAAACATTTACGTGAACATTATAGAAATGCTTCTAAAATGTAAAACCTTTGTGTGTAATTTGACAAAAATGTTTGATACGATTAAAAGAATGTATGTTACATTTAAATTGTTCACGCATTTCAAAGATATGTTTATGATTTTTTTAGTATAAGCAATGTACAAAACTCTTCACATAATTAAAAAAATGTTCCATGTGCAAATGAAAAATCAACTTATATACTTGAAAAATGTTTAACACGTATTAAAAAACAATGTTCAAAAACATGTATATAAAAATATGTTAATTGTTTATTTGAAGATGGTTTAACACATATAAAAATAATGTTTCAAATGCATACGAATAATTTGAAATGTGTACAAATAAAGTAAGCATCAAAACATATATTTTAAAAAGAAATAATCATGTATTTGAAAACTGGTAACATGTCTAAAAATGTTCCTGATGTATAAGAAAACTATACAATGTCAATGTGTGTGAAAAAACATAGACATGTGCTGAAAAAGAAGAAAAAATGAAAGAAAACCAAGAAAGAAACAAAGGAAAGAACAAAGAAAATAAAAGAAAACCGATGCAAAAGAGTGAAAGCAAGTGCTGCAGTAATAGGTCGGCCGATGACCAGGCGCCAGAGGCGAGACTACCTTTGGACTGGCTGTAAGCGAGGAATAGTTGTCGCACTTACCGCTGATTGTTAGATGACTTGTTTTCTCATGGAGGTTCAAGACTGGTGATGCCTCCCTCTGCTTCCTATTACGTACGCGGGTTTATCTGCTTTTTCGTCCTTTTCCATTCTCTTGTTCCTCTTTTTTGTTTCCAATTTTCTTTCATTTGTCACATTTTTATTATGGTATTTTATTTTATTTCATCTAATTCTTTTTTTCTCCCTTCTTTTTCTTAATTTAATTTGTGTTTATATCTTCTTTTGGCTTTTTTTCATCATGTATAAAAAAATTGCTCATATTTCCTGTGAATATTTTTGTGTATTTAAAAAGGTTCATATTGTATTTAAAATGTTCGATAAGTATTTAAAAAGTGTTCACCATTAATTTTAAAAAAAATCACCATGTACGTTAAATAGGTTGATCATGTCTTGTTCATCGTGTATCATGAAAATATTTATGTTTATTCCAAAACTATTTATTATATATTAAAACTTATAGGCCGTGTATGCAGAAACAGCTCATCGAGCATTTTGTAAAAGCTCACCGTTTCTTCAAATATGTTAATCATGGATTTTTTAAAATATTCATTGTGTATTTTCAAAATGTGTTATTTAAAAAAACATGCACGAACACACAAACGCAAGTAGACGTTGAACAATTTTTAATACATGATGGACATTTTCTAACAGAAGATGAACAAGTTTCTTAATACGTGATGAACATTCGCGCTTTTTCTGCTTTTCTTTTTAAATTGTATCCATTTTAAGTGTTTTTCATTTTTTTGTTATAATTATATATTTTATCTTGTTCTAATTTATTTTTTGATTCCATTCTTAGGAAGATATAAACTTTTTCATATACATATTTTTTAATACTTGTTGAACATTTTTTCTACATGATTATATTTTTTGGAATACATGATGAATAGTTGTAATTGAATATATTTTGAAATACATGAGGTGCCGTTTTTTATAAGACACAAACATATTTCCAATGTATGATGAACATCTTTTAACAAGCGGTGATTTTGTTTTTCTTCCTATATAATTCTAGTAAAATTAATATATACATGAGGTGTTGTTTGGTTTCTAGATAAGTTTGATCAAGTTAGATGAGTGTTTGATTCTAGCCACATCTAAAGTAAGATATTATTTTTTTCAAAATAAACCACACGATCAAAAATTATGACAATAATCCCTTAGACAAGCCAAAATGTGGCTAAGAATTTGAGCACCTAATGTATGGCAAGTATGGTAAACTATGGCAAAATTAGTCACCAACCAATCTTGCCCCAAGACAGTACCTAGCGTGCATATGAAGCACCTCACACATTAGTATTTTATCAATCAAGTATTTTTCCCGCTCGCTGTGAGTTCTATGTGCGCGTTGCTTCTGACATCTTTTCGCATGCCGTGC
This sequence comes from Triticum aestivum, assembly GCF_018294505.1. Lineage (NCBI taxonomy): Eukaryota > Viridiplantae > Streptophyta > Magnoliopsida > Poales > Poaceae > Triticum > Triticum aestivum. Next base: position 335,770,148 of record NC_057799.1, read on the forward strand.
CAATGGGAAAGGCCCAACAGCAAGTGAGAAGAGAGTATCCTAGGAAGAGAACGGTGCAACAATCCTAGGGAGCTCCTATTGGGCACTTTAAGGGCCAGATTTGTTGGTGGCTTCTTTTGACTAGAATAAGCTGCCTCTTATTCAACTTATTCTAGAAGCCTAATCAAGGAATATACGCCTGCTAGTCAAGTCTTAATGAATAGACTTCTAAATATATAAATTTGGCTGTGCTTTCAGAATAAACCGCCTATGGAGCAGTTTATTCCAGCTTATTTAGAAGCCAACAAAAGAATTGGCCCTAAATGACAGCTAGCACTGTTGGTGCTCCCACGTGATGCGTAGCTGGCCGGCTCAGTAACATGCATCTGTCAAAATAAAAAAGACAATTCTGATAGTTGGATGGCAGAAGTGGAAATCGACCTTGGGACACCAATCTTGACGACATGGTACGACTACCACTACACTGAGCTCACTTGCTTGTCTACTAGTAGAAAACCGTGCTATTTGACCAGTATAAATTATTTCAAAAAGAAAAGTGTAAACTACAAAAATAATTCACAAAAAAATTGAAAGAACCATGAATTTGAACAAGGTTTGTAAAAATTTAGAATAGTTCTCGAATTTGAGAAAACCCATGAATTTAAATTTTGTACGAAATTGTAAAAAGTTCACAAATTTGAAAAAAGTTCATGAATATAGAAAAAAATCATCGATTTTGTAAAAAGTTCATCAATTTTGAAGAAAGTCCATTAAATTTTAAAAAGTTCATCGATTTTGAAAGAAAGTTCATAAATTATCATAAAAATCATTGAATTTGAAAAAAGTTCATCGATTTTAAAAAACAACTTCATCGATTTTGAAAAAAAATCATCAAGTTTAAAAAAATCAACGAGTTTGTAAAAAAATAATTCATTTTAAAGAATTGTTTATCGATTGGGAAAAAATTCATCACATTTGAAAAAAAAATCATCGAATTTGAAAGAAAGTGCATCGAATATAAAAATGCTCACCGAATTTGAAAAAAAATTCATTGATTTATCAAAAAGGTTCACAAAGAAAAGTTCATTGATTTAAAAAACAATGAATTGAAAAAAGAACATCATTTTTGAAAAAAGTTATCAATTTGAAAAGAAATATGAAAACAAGAAAAAAAAACTTAGGGGGTCATTTCCCATAGCTAGAAATGGAAAAAATAAGTTGGTATGCATAAGCATGAAGATGGCGTAGTGGTCTGTGTTGTTGATTCCCAGGGAGGAGATCGTGGGTTTGAACCTGTTGACACCAGATTTTTGCACGACCAAAACCTCAATTAAGATGGCCTCGGATGAAAAAAAATCAACAACAAAGTTCTTCATCTCGTCGAAACGAACAAAAATCGTCTTAATTCGAGGTCGTATGCAAACATTACGGGCAAAATGCGAGCTGCAACAATGCATGGCCGGATCATCCGGGCCATCCGGCCGGAGGCCAAACGAGCAACCTAGACAATAGAATGTTTACCACGAGGCCGGATGATATGGGACCAGTCCCGGATGATCCAGGTGGAGGCCGGACAATCCGGGCAAGAGTCCGGGACAAGTTTTTCTGCTGCGGACTTTAGAAAACAGCCCGGAAGCCCCTCAAGATAACCTCAGATCGAAAAGTGTCCAGCAGCAAAGTTGCACATCTCGTCGACGTGGTTGATTTTGATATAAAAATCGTCTTAATCCGGGTTTGTATGCAAAAGTTACAAACTGGTTAGTGAACTGCTGTCAGAAAACTGGGCTTGGCCGGACCACCCGGGCCTTCAGCGGGACATCCAGGCCGGAGATCGTGAATAGTCCGTGTTTTTTCAGGTTTTAATGATTTGGACGACAAGGCAAGTTTTTTTCTTGTATGGGATATCCATCCGCCTCTTATATAGACAAGAGGTAACGGCCGATTGAACAACAACACACAGTCGAACAAATCAATCTACTACTTTTTTGTGTTCATCTACTTTTTATATCTCCCCTTGTATCTTTCTTCTCGTTCTTTGTTCATTCTTCATCTTGGAGGGCAGCAATCCACGAGACCCTAGGGGCGATCAGGTCGATCTATGGCAGCCCATTGCCGTCGCGCGCCCTGACAGGGTCCCTCCCGGACGTGTGGGGTTTCGGGTCTACAAAAGCGCCCACCGGATTGCTTGCGTACCGCGCTTCCGGGCGGGTCTCCTTCGACGTGAGCTGCGGTGCATCACCCTCAGCGTTGAGGGTACATGTTGACGTGTTCGTGTGCGAACACTTTTTTTGGTGACTCTGCCGGGGATGAAGCTTTGAACGGTCTCCAACCGGTTCTTGCTACGAAGAGATCATCATCTAGGTTTTGCAATCTACAAAGGTAATATGAATACCCAATTCACTTATGTAGATGCAAATAATACATATGTTGCTGCTAGATCATCTAATGAGCATAGTGTGTCGGCTAGCCCTAGTTTTATCAATCATGCATCTAATTATGCGCAATAGCCAATTCAGAATAATTTTTATGCTTCAACTTCATATAATTTTAGCAACATGCAACATATGTATCACAACTCCCATGCATCGGCAACCCTACAAATCTATATGCCAATGAACAACATGATGAGTTCAATTAATTAAGTTGAAACACCCCATGAAGGAACTTTCAATAGTATGCAACAAAGTGTTCCAACTTTTTATTCATCGGCAAATAACTTGCAGTATGTTAATCCAAACATGCCGGTGGATAGGGGAATTGGCCATGCTACTACTAGTTATTCGGCCAATTACCCTCAAACATCATATGTTACACCTCATGCTACTAATTTTTTTGGCACCATATGCAACTGTAGGTATTCATAATTCAGCTTCGCACCTTCACGCGAATAGCCGAATAAGTGAAAATTCTATAGGATCACATGCGTCTTCACCTATTATCGTAGCATACAGTGATGTCCCTACACAATTACAGAATTTCGGCGACATCTCATTACCGAAAGAGTTTAAAAGTATCGGGGGGCAATTCTATCCAGATTGGGTTATTAAGAAAAATCTTACATCTTTTCGGGATGAATGCAATGTTGTTCTACATGAATTAATTAAAGAGGGAAAGCATGTTAATTCTGCCGCAATACAAGCTAGATTATGTCAAAAAGAGGAAGAAATACGAGCGGACAGAATTATCAAAAAAGAGTGTTGATTCGGATAACAAAATTAATTCGGTTATTGAAAAGACCAAATCAAATAGTACATATGCCGAATCTATTCTAGAAAAATAGGACGACAAGGTGTTGGGGAGCTATTCTAAAGAGGAACAAGGTATCATTCAAGTAACGCAACCATCATGGACACCCAACGTATTTGAAGAGATATGTCTAGCAAGTGATTTACCTATTTTCTGATTTGGTCACAACTTTACTGTTGATACATCTATTAGAAAAGTTCTCATAAGCAATCTTGAAAGACCAATGAAGATGGGTAATTTATTTGTTAGCAATAAAATTGTTGCAAAGCATATCGGCCAATACATTGTGCCATTTAAAGAGACCGATAGTAACTTATTATTGCAGTTGTAACACCCCTGCATTAGTGAGCTACTGTAACCTTTGAGTTTAAACTAATCATTTTGCTAATCAGTGCATGATCATCCTTGCTTCTCTCTCTTTTCAAATCCCTTTCAAATTCAAACTCAAATACTGAGTGAAATTCGAAATTTCTCAAACATGAAAACTAAAATGTTCTTCTTGTTGCAAATAATTACTTGCTAATATTGGTGGTGAACCAACATTTTGGTAAAATGTTTAACTGCCCTTAAACAAATAAAACAGTGGCGAAAGCATTAAATTAAATGCTTTTTAATTTCTAAAAAATGCTAAACTATTTTATTTAAATGTTAAACTTAATATGGCAGTAGCCTAAATTATACTAATATTTTAGGTGTAAGTTTTATAATTTATAGAACTATTTTAGCTTTCGGAATTAAAACAGAAAATAGAAAAGTAAAAAAACAAAAGAGAAAGGGAAAAGGATAGAGGCCCCTGCCCCCATGGGCCTAATGACCCACAAGTATAGGAGATATATCGTAGTCCTTTCGATAAGTAAGAGTGTCGAACCCAACGAGGAGCAGAAGAAAATGACAAGCGGTTTTCAGCAAGTTATTCTCTGCAAGCACTGAAATTATCGGTAACAAATAGTTTCGTGATAAGATAATTCGTAACGTGTAACAAGTAACAAGTGTAACTATGCTGCAGCAAAGTGACCCAATCCTTTTTGTAGAAAAGGACAAGCCTGGACGAAGTCTTATATAAAGCAAAGCGCTCCCCAGGACACATGGGAATTATTGTCAAGTTAGTTTTCATCATGCTTAGATGATTCACATTCGTTACTTTGATAATTTGATATGTGGGTGGACCGGTGCTTGGGTGTTGTCCTTACTTGGACAAGCCTCCCACTTATGATTAACCACTCTCGCAAGAATCCGCAACTACGAAAGAAGAATTAAGATAAATCTAACTATATCATGAAACATATGGATCCAAATCAGCCCCTTACGAAGCAACGCATAAACTAGGGTTTAAGCTTCTGTCACTCTAGCAACCCATCATATACTTATTACTTCCCAATGCCTTCCCATAGGCCCAGATCATGGTGAAGCGTCATGTAGTTGACGTTCACATAACACCATTAGAGGAAAGACGACATACATCTCATCAAAACATCGAACGGATACCAAATTTACACGATTACTTATAACAAGACTTCTCCCATGTCCTCAGGAACAAACGTAACTACTCACAAAGCATATTCATGTTCATAATCAGAGGAGTAATAAATATCATTAAGGATCTGAACATATGATCTTCCACCAAATAAACCAACAAGCATCAACTATAAAGAGTAATCAACACTACTATCAACCCATAGGTACCAATTTGAGGTTTTGAGACAGATATCAGATACAAGAAATGAACTAGGGTTTGAGAGGGGATGGTGTTGGTGAAGATGTTGGTGGAGATTGAAACCCCTCTTGATGAGAGGATCGTTGGTGATGACGGTGGCCTCGATTTCCCCCTCCCGGAGGGAAGTTTCCACGGCAGAACAGCCCCGCCGGAGCCCTAGATTGGTTCTGCCCAAGTTCCACCTCGAGACGGCGGTGCTTCGTCCCGAAAGCTCCCTTCTGATTTTTTCCAGGTCAAAAGACATCATATAGCAGAAGATGGGCACCGGAGGCCTGCCAGGGGGCCCACAAGCCACAGGGGCGCGCCCAGGGGGTAGGGCGCGCCCCTAGGCTTGTGGCCTCCCGGTGGGTCCCCTCGGGTATTTTCTTTGCCCAATAATTTTTATATATTCCAAATAAGTTCTCCGTAAATCTTCGGGATTTTTGGAGTTGTGCAGAATAGGTCTCTCAGATTTGCTCCTTTTCCGGTTCAGAATTCCAGTTGCCGGCATTCTCCCTCTTTGTGTAAACCTTGTAAAATTAGAGAGAAAAAACATAAGTATTGTACCATAATGTGTAATAACAGCCCATCATGCAAGAAATATCAATATAAAAGCATGATGCAAAATGGACCTTCCCATTTAGAGAGAAGTTTTCCTGCAAAAAATCTTAAATATGGTCACCTACATTAAATTCACGTTTTTGTATCCTTTTGCCATGCCATCTTTTAACCTTTTAGTTAAACAACTTGGCATTTTCATAGGCTTGGGTTCTCCATTCATCAAGTGAGCTAATGTCAAATAATCTCTTTTCTCCGACAAGTTTGAAATCGTAGTTGAGCTCTTTAATTGCCCAATAGGCTTTATGTTCTAGTTCAAGAGGTAAGTGACATGCTTTTCCATAAACCATCTTATACGAGACATACCCATAGGATTTTTTTAAATCAGTTATATAGGCCCATAATGCATCATCAAGTTTCTTAGACTAATTCATTCTAGATCTATTTACGGTCTTTTGCAGGATCAATTTAATTTCTCTATTGCTCAATTCTACTTGACCACTAGACTGAGGATGATAAGGAGATGCAATTCTATGGTTAACATCATACTTAGCAAGCAATTTACAGAAAGCACCATGAATTAAGTGTGAACCACCATCAGTCATTAAATACCTAGGGACTCCAAACCTTGGGAAAATAACTTCTTTAAGCATTTTAATGGAGGTGTTATGATCAACACTACTAGTTGGAATAGCTTCTACCCACTTAGTAACATAATCAACAGCAACCAAAATATGTGTATACCCATTGGAGGAAGGAAAAGGTCCCATATAATCAAATCCCCAAACATGAAATGGTTCAATAACAAGTGAATAATTCATAGGCATTTCCTGACGTCTACTAATCTTACCAATTCTCTGGTATTCATCACAAGACAAGACATACTTACGAGCATCTTTGAAGAGAGTAGGCCAATAAAAACCAGATTGTAATACCTTGTGTGCAGTTCTATCTCCAGCATGGTGTCCTCCGTAGGCCTTGGAGTGACACTTGCGTAAGACCTGTTCCTGTTCATGATCAAGTACACAACGTCTAATGACACCATCTACTCCTTCTTTATAAAGGTGTGAGTCATCCCAAAAGTAATGTCTTAAATCGTAGAAAAGTTTTTTCTTTTGATGGTATGTGAAACTAGGCGGTATAAATTTAGCAACAATGAAATTAGCATAATCAGCATACCATGGAGCATTACGAGAAGCATTTATGATAGCTAATTGTTCATCTGTAAAGCTATCATCAATAGGTAGTGGGTCATCAAGAATATTTTCTAACCTAGACAAGTTGTCTGCTACGGGGCTCAGCTCCCTTTCTATCAATAATATTCAAATCAAATTCTTGCAGCAAGAGAACCCATCTAATAAGTCTAGGTTTAGCATCTTTCCTTTTGATAAGGTATTTAATAGCAATATGATCAGTGTGAACAGTTACTTTGGAATCAACACTATAAGATCTGAACTTATCACAAGCAAAGACAACTGCCAAAAATTCTTTTTCAGTAGTAGCATAATTTCTTTGAGCACCGTCTAGAGTCTTGCTAGCATAATGGATAAAATTTAATTTCTGATCAACTCTTTGTCCTAGAACAGCTCCAACAGCGTAATCACTAGCATCACGCATAATTTCAAAGGGTAGGTTCCAATCAGGCGGTTGAACAATAGGTGCAGAAATCAAGGTTTTCTTAAGGATTTCAAATGCTTCTACACAATCATCATCAAAAACAAATGGAACATCTTTTTGCAAGAGATTAGGGAGAGGCCTAGAAATTTTAGAGAAGTCTTTAATAAACTTCCTATAGAAACCAACATGACCAAGGAAACTTCTTATACCTTTGATATCTTTAGGACACGTCATCTTTTCAATAGCATCTACTTTAGCTTTATCAACTTCAATACCTCTTTCATAAATTTTATGCCCCAAGACAATACCTTCATTAACCATAAAGTGGCACTTCTCCAAATTCAAAACAAGATTAGTTTCTTCACATCTCTGCAAAACTCGATCAAGGTTGCTTAAGCAATCATCAAAAGAAGTTTCGTAAACAGAGAAATCATCCATGAAAACCTCAACAATCTTTTCAAAAAAGTGAGATAATATAGCAGTCATACATCTTTGAAAGGTTGCAGGAGCATTGCATAAACCAAAAGGCATACATCTATTAGCAAAGGTACCGAAAGGGCAAGTAAAAGTAGTTTTTTCTTGATCCTCTTTTGACACGGTATTTGAGAAAAACCAGAATAACCATCTAGAAAGCAAAAGTGCATATGTTTTGATAGTCTTTCTAGCATTTGATCAATAAAAGGTAGAGGATAATGATCTTTCCAAGTAGCTTTATTCAACTTTCTAAAGTCGATAACCATTCTATAACCTGTAACAATTCTTTGTGGGATCAATTCATTCTTATCATTAGGAACAGAAGTAATACCTCCCTTCTTAGGGACACAATGAACATGACTTAGCCATCTACTATTAGCAATAGGATAAATTATACCTGCCTCCAGAAGCTTTAAGATTTCATTTCCTACCACCTCTTTCATCTTAGGATTTAACGATCGTTGGTGATCAACAACTGGTTTAGCATCAGGCCCCATATTAATTTTGTGCTGACATAGAGTGGGACTAATGCCCTTAAGATCATCAAGCGTATATCCAATAGCGCCACGATGCTTCTTCAGAGTTTTCAATAATTTCTTTTCTTCATGCTCTGAAAGGTTAGCACTAATAATAACAGGATATATCTTCTTTTCATCAAGATAAGCATATTTCAGAGTATCTGGTAATTGTTTAAGCTCAAACACGGGATCACCTTTGGGTGGATAAGGATGCCCAAGAATCTCAACAGGCAAGTTGTGTTTCAAAATAGGCATTTGGTTAAAGAATATCTCATCTAATTCCTTTCTTTCATTCATAACCATATCATTTTCATGGTCTAGCAAATATTATTCTAAAGGATCAGTAGGAGGCACAACAATAGAAGCAAGACCACTAATTTCATCTTTACTAGGAAATTCTTTATCATGGGTTTGTCTACGAAATTTAGAGAAATTAAAATCATAAGACACATCCCCAAAACTTACAGTAGCAGTTTCTTTCTCACAATATATTTTGGCATGGACAGTGTTCAAGAAAGGTCTACCAAATATAATGGGACAAAAATCATCTTGTGGGGAACCAAGAACAAGAAAATCAGTGGGGTATTTTATTTTCCCACACAAGACTTCAACATCTCTAACAATCCCAATTGGCGATATAGTATCTCTATTAGCAAGCTTGATAGTAACATCAATATCTTCTATTTCAGCAGGTGCAATATCATTCATAATTTCTTGATATAAAGTAAAGGGAATTAAACTCACACTAGCACCTATATCACATAAGCCATGATAACAATGATCTCCTATTTTAACAAAAACAACAGGCATGCCAACAACATGTCTATCTTTATCATCGGGTCTAGCAATTCTAGCAGCTTCATCACAGAAGTAAATAACATGCCCATCAATATTATCAACCAAGAGATCTTTAACCATAGCAATACTAGATTCAACTTTAATTTGTTCAGGGGGTGTAGGTGTTCTAGTATAACTCTTACGAACCACAGTTGAAGCTTTTGCATGATCCTTTATTCTAACAGGGAAAGGTGGTGTTTCAATATAAGTAGTAGGAACAACAGGATCAACATTATAAGTAATGGTTTCTTCTTCAACTTTAATAGGTTCTACTACTTTCACTTCAATGGGAGGATGATATTTAAACCACTTCTCCTTAGGGAGATCAACATGAGTAGCAAATGATTCACAAAAAGAAGCTACTATCTCAGAGTCAAGTCCATATTTAGTTCTAAATTCACGAAAAGCATCGGTATCCATAAAAGATTTAACACAATCAAACTTGAGGTTCATACCTGACTCCTTACCTTCGTCGAGTTCCCAATCTTCAGAGTTGTGTTTAATTCTTTCCAGTAAATCCCATTTGAATTCAATAGTCTTCTTCATAAAAGAACTAGTACAAGAGGTATCTAGCATGGGTTGATCATTATGAGAACGCATAGCATAAAATTCTGAACAATAATTTCTCTTGAGAGCTCATGATTGGGGCATGAATATAACATTGACTTAAGCCTCCCCCAAGCTTGAGTCATACTTTCTCCTTCACGAGGCCAAAAGCTATAACTATAATTACGATCACGATGAACCAGATGCATAGGATAAAACTTCTGATGAAATTCCAATTTCAATCGGTTGTAGTTCCAAGTTCCAATATCATCGCATTACCTATACCATGTCAATGACTTCTCCTTAAAAGATAAAGGGAAGACCTTCTTCTTGACTTAATCCTCGAGCAAACCTGCACGCTTAAATAATCCACAAACTTCATCCACATAGATCAAATGCATATCAGGATGTATGGTTCCATCTCCTGCATAAGGATTAGCTAGCAGTTTCTCTATCATACCCGAAGGAATTTCATAACAAATATTTTCAGTAGGTTCAGTAGGCTGAGGAGTAACTTCTTGCTCTACCGGTCGAGGTGAAGATACCCCGAACAAGCCCCTCAAAGGATTATTTTCCATAGTGACAAGTGACAGTAAATTTCATCACACAATATAAATGCTTCCTTACCAAATTCCACTCACCAAAAGCGCTTCACTCCCCGGCAACGGCGCCAGAAAAGAGTCTTGATGACCCACAAGTATAGGGAATCTATCGTAGTCCTTTCGATAAGTAAGAGTATCGAACCCAACGAGGATCAGAAGGAAATGACAAGCGGTTTTAAGCAAGGTATTCTCTGCAAGCACTGAAGTTATTAGTAACAAATAGTTTTGTGATAAGATAATTCGTAACGGATAACAAGTAACAAGTGTAACTAAGGTGAAGCAAAGTGGCCCAATCCTTTTTGTAGAAAATTACAAGCCTGGACGAACTCTTCTCTAAAGCAAAGCGCTCCCGAGGACACATGGGAATTATTGTCAAGTTAGTTTTCATCACGCTCAGATGATTCGTGTTGGTTACTTTGATAATTTGATATGTGGGTGGACCGGTGCTTGGGTGTTGTCCTTACTTGGACAAGCCTCCCACTTATGACTAACAACTCTCGCAAGCATCCGCAACTACGAAAGAAGAATTAAGATAAATCTAACCACAGCATGAAACATATGGATCCAAATCAGCCCCTTACGAAGCAATGCATAAACTAGGGTTTAAGCTTCTGTCACTCTAGCAACCCATCATCTACTTATTACTTCCCAATGCCTTCCCATAGGCCCAGATCATGGTGAAGTGTCATGTAGTCGACATTCACATAACACCACTAGAGGAAAGATAACATACATCTCATCGAAATATCGAACGGATACCAAATTCACATGATTACTTATAACAAGACTTCTCCCATGTCCCCAGGAACAAACATAACTACTCACAAAGCATATTCATCTTCATAATCAGAGGAGTAATAAATTTTATTAAGGATATGAACATATGATCTTCCACCGAATAAACCAACTAGAATCAACTACAAAGAGTAATCAACACTACTAGCAACCCACGGGTACCAATGCGAGGTTTTGAGACAGAGATCGGATACAAGAAATGAACTAGGGTTTGAGAGGAGATGGTGTTGGTGAAGATGTTGGTGGAGATTGACCCCCCTCTCGATGAGAGGACAGTTGGTGATGACGATGGCCTTGATTTCCCCCTCCCGAAGGGAGGTTTCCCCGGCAGAACAACCCTAGATTGGTTCTGCCCATGTTCCGCCTCGAGACGGCGGCGCTTCTTCTCGAAAGCTCCCTTCTAATTTTTTCCAGGTCAAAAGACATCATATAGCAGAAGATGGGCACCAAAGGGCTGCGAGGGGGCCCACAAGCCATAGGGTGCGCCCCCAGGCTTGTGGCCTCCTAGTGGGTCCCGTCTAGTATTTTCTTCGCCCAATATTTTTATGTATTCCAAAATAATTCTCCGTACATTTTTTCCGGGATTTTTGGAGTTGTGCAGAATAGGTCTCTCAGACTTGCTCCTTTTCTGGTCCAGAATTCCAGCTGCTGGCATTCTCCCTCTTTGTGTAAACCTTGTAAAATAAGAGAGAAAAGGCATAACTATTGTACCATGATGTGTAATAATAGCCCATAATGCAATAAATATAATTATAAAAGCATGATGCAAAATGGACGTATCAGGGCCTCGGCCCACCGAGCCAGCCCAACCCCCACACTCCCCCGGTCGTCATCATGTTCCTCGGGCACACCGCTACAAGGGCCGGGCTCCCACCAAGCGACCTCGCCGATGACGCTCCGGTGAGGATAAGGCCACGCCTCCCCCTGGGCTCCTCGAGTCTCCCTCGGCTCCACTCGCCCTCACCCACTCCTCTCCTCTTCCCCCACCTTCCGGACTCGTGCCGCTGAGCGCTCCCATCGCCGTGCCGCCCCGTTGGCGTGGACACCAGCCGCAGCTCGCGTAGCCGACGTGTCGGGGAGCACCACCCGGTCGTTCTTCGTTGACGGCTGCACCAGATCGAGTCGAGGAGGCCTTAACGCCGCCGCCCCCGACCTCTTCCCCACCTTCGGTCGCCGCCATTGCCGCCGCATCATCCCGCACTCCGACAAGCTTCCGTCTCGTTCGAGCTCGCCACTAGCCCCTTCCAAGGGAGCCTCTGCCGCCCCCTGTTCCCTCTCTTGCCTAGGCGCCGTAGGTCACCGTGTCCGAGCCCATGGCGAGCTCGCGGTCATCGCGGCTCCGCCCGTGCTTCCCATGCCCCTGGTCACGCGCTCGTGACACCGAGCCGCGTCTGGTCGCGCCCTGCCGCACCACGCGCTCCTCGACGTGCGCTCGCCACGCCCTCCCTTCCCGCGCCCTGCTGCTGCTGCTGCTCCCTGGCCACGCTGCTGTCGTGCGCCTCCCTCTTGGCCCCCGCAACCGCCTTTGCCTCGCCCCCTGGCCACGCCCCTGCTGTTCCCCCGTAGCCGCGCACGCCCGCTCGCTCCCGCCGTGCTAGCTGCTGCCTGCATCGCTGACAACCACGCCCGCCCGTGTCCGTGCAAGTCCAAGCGCCGCCGCCGCGCCGCTCGAAGCCACCGCTGCTATGTTCCATCCCCGACCACCCCGCTGCCACCCTAGACGCGCTGTGTCGAGGGCTCTCCAACGCACCGTCCTACGCGACCAGCCGGAAACGGCCGGACCAGCAACGTCGGCGTGCTCTGCCTCGCCGTTATTCCCTTGCTGACGTGGACGGCTTATTTAGCCACTAACCCCCCCCCCACCCAGTTTAAATTAACTCTAGTGGCTGTCAAGTGGGCCCCAATGATTAGGTTAGCCAGCTAATTAAAATGTTTAATCTAATATAAACACCCACTGACCCCACGTGTCAGTTTTGACCGCTGCCTCGCCAGTGTTGACTAGCCCCACATGTCATTGACTGTGGCTGGCTGGCTCTGAGTATAAAAAGAATCATCACTGTTTAAATTCGATTTAAGTAATTAAAATAATTTCAGAAATTGTTTAAAACTTTGAAAATTCATATAAGCTAAACTGTAACTCCAATGAAATAATTTATATATGAAAATCGATCAGAAAAATCCAACAAATCTGAATATGCAATCAGTTCATCTGTCACATGCCCCTAGAATGATGAAGTTGGAACCATCCCCCTCTGTTCATCTGTCCGGAAAATGCCAAATGCCGGGAATACCCCTCCGGATGTTTTCTCTCTCCGTCTGCAACGTGTAGTACCGCGTTAGAACATTCCTAGTACTGCATATCGTCATTTCATGCTTAGTGATGCATCTGTTTGCATTGTATTTACTGTTTCTTCCCCCTCTTCTCACTTGTAGACCCCGAGACCGATGCTGCCCCTGTGATCGACTACGTCACTGACGACCCTTCTTCCTATTCAGCAGGGCTACCAGGCAAGCAAACCCTCTTGATCATTCCGATATCACCCATTTCCCTTCTCTCTTATGCTTGCATTACAACTGCTACTGCTTTTGTATGATCCTATTATGATGCGTAGCCTATTTTTCTAACCTCCAATTGTACCTTACCTGCTTATCCTAAACTGCTTAGTATAGGTTGGTTAGTGTTCCACCAGTGACCCCTCACCTTGTCCCAGTTGCCCCCGCTTTATGTTCGATGACTCAATCAACGTGATCGACGTCCAGGGCCCGACATATCACATCACACCCCTTAGTTGTACGACTCTGCAGAGCTACTATCGAATGCCGAGGGTGATACCTCGTATAGCACTTCTAATGTTAACTCTGTAGTGTAGCTAATCGGTCGTGGTCTTCAAGGGTGATTCCTCCTTCACCACTCCGATAACGACTCTGTCGTGCAACCCTTCAAGTGTGTACCATCGAGGGTCATTCCTCCAAGTCCACCTTGACAATTACATCGAGTGGGAATCCATCAAGGGAGATTCCTCGGGTTTTTCCCCTTGCTGTTTTGGACACATGGTTAATTTGACTTTACCCCCAGAACAATGATGAAGTCAGGTCGGCCCCGAGGGGTACCCGCGAGAGAAATGTGAGGTCGGGTTGACCGTGAGTGTACCCGCGAGTTGATGTGTAGTCGGGTTGACCTGGAGGGTACCCGCGAGATTTCTACATGGCACGACCGGGCATTCCTGGCCCTTGTCGTAAGTCCACGAGACGGGGTGACGAGGTCACATGATCGTGACTCTCTGCTTGTTACCGCCTGCTACCAAGACACTAACGGTTTGGATATGTGATCCGAGTAGGCCTCTGGCCTTTTCGCACTAACCACCATGCGGGAATAAGTATGGGCACTCTACGTCATATGTATCAGCCGAAAGCTCGCCGGACGTCAGCGATGGAGCGGCACACTCCCGGCCGGTGGCTTGCGTAAGCACCTGCCTCATATAAGGAGGTTGCCAGGACAGATCTCGGTCGTTTACTAAACGACACCTCATATAAGGAAGGGTCACGTATCGGGGCCTTTAGGCAAGTCCACATACTCAACCATCATATAGTCTTGTATGATTACTAACACTCACCGCATACACATGAGCAAAACGTTTCAACCGGACACATAGAAAGATAGGGGCATATAGTTTCGCCTCCCAACGTATTCACCTCAAGGGTGATGTCAACAATAATAACTCATGCTACCCATATTCAACTGGACATATGTGCCTAGATCTTTCCTCACCACATGATGCTTGCCAAAGGAGAAAATTAAAAGGGAATAGGGAGAAAAACTTTGACTCTTTGCATAAAAGTAAATACATAATAGTAAAAGATAGGCCCTTCGCAAAGGGAAGCAGAGGTTGCCATGCGCTTATTTGTTTGTATGCTCAACCCCTTAGTGCAAAAGAACGTCACGTTGTATTGCCCATTGTGATAGCGACCTTTATTATGCAGTCTTTCGCTTTTATTCTTCACCATCACAAGTTCGTACAACGCTCAATTTTCTCTTACACTAAATGATCTCACACTTTTAGAAGCAATTTTTATTGCCTTATTGCACCGATGACAACTTACTTGAGTGATCTTGCTCAATCCCTAGGTAGGTATGGTGGACTCTTGAAAATGAGATTCGGGTTTAAGGGTTTTTGGATGCACAGGTAGTATCTCTACTTAGTGCGGAATTTTTGGCTAGCAAAGATAGGGGGCAAGCACCACATGTTGAAGGATCTATGACAATATAACTTCTATGTGAATATGAATAAACATAAATCATTAAGTTGTCTTCCTTTTCCAATGCCAACAATTTTGGCATATTATATTCTGATGGGGGCTCACAATCACAAAAGATTTCTAGGATAGTGTATTTATATGTGAATCTTCTCTTCCCTTACTAATTCTTTCATGAGTTGCATCATTGACCAATGCTATGTTTGTCAATCTCTAATAAAATTTCCTACTTATACTTTTCCTTATGTGGTGTCATCACCTACCATAAGATTAGCATATGATCTTTTTCATTTATTTCCTTTCTTTTTATTTCTTTCCTTTCTTTTTATTGCAACATGAAAGTTAAGAAAGCAAAAACTCAAACTAAACTTTATTATATATCTCGCACATGATTACAAGGATAGATCACTAAGAAAACTCTTGAAAAGAAAGGATCGAACTAAACTTTTGTTCATCTAAAGCAAAAGATAACTATGGACCGAACTAAGATAAGTAAAGGCAAAAGATAGTGGGGATGATATAATACCGGGGCAACTCCCCCAAGCTTGGCGGAAGCCAAGGGGAGTGCCCATACCCGATACTCAGTTTTCTTTTGGTGATGAAGAAGAAGGTGGTGGTGATGAAGTAGAGGCGATCTTGTCATCGGGTTTCCATGGCAGAGGTCCACCATCATAAGAGGAGGAGTGAGTCTCACGGGTCCTGCAACTGGTAGCCAAACTCATACCTTTAAACCTCGCCTCATATTCAAAGACTTGGTTTTGGAGATCGTAGATCTGGCTTTGGAGGAAGTTGATTTGCTCGTTGAGGGTGAAGACGATGTCCTTCATGGACTTGCCATCCACCTTGAGATCACAGGAAAGTTCCATGATCATGAGGTGATTGGCATTGAGTCACTCCACCATCCCTTTGCACCGGAAGATCTCATGCTCCATAGCTTCAAGCCTGGCCTCCATGGTTCTCGTCCCCTTGGGCCCTTGCACAGCGCGGATGTGCAGCACCCCCTCATGCATCTGGATGGCCAGAGGGTGCTGCACCACCTCCTGCAAATATGGGTTGATGACATTATTGAAGAACTTGTCCTTGGAGGAGCTTGAAGCGGCCATGGTAGATGGGATCTGACAGAAAACAGCAACGAAAAGAAAATATAAGATTTCTCCATGATATGGTGGTCAATAGGTTCGGGGAGTATATAAAGATTTTTTATCTTGGGAAACAAGCAAACGGAGGAAAAACGGGAGTCCGGAAGGCACCCCAGGTGGGCACAACACACCTGGGTGCCAGGCGCTCCCTGGTGTCTTGTGCCCACCAGGGTATGCTTCCTGGTTGTTTCTTATTTTCCTAATTTTCTAAATATTCCAAAACTAACAAAAAAAATTTGTGGATTTTTCGGAGTCTGTTTACTTACCGTATCATGTACCTCCTTATTTTCACGATGCTGGAGTGTTCCAGAAGGACTCTTTTATGTGTTCCTCTGGTGTCAAAGTTTGGATAATATTACTTTCAACATTAATGGGCATACCTGAGATATAATGTTTTATTCGTTGCCCATTAACAACCTTTGGGTTAGTATCTTCGGCATTATTTATTTTGATAGCTCCACATCGATAAACCTCCTCGATAACAGGGGGTCCTTCCCATTTTGAGAGGAGTTTTCCTGCAAAGAATCTAAAACGAGAGTTGTACAAGAGGACATATTCTCCAACTTTAAACTCACGCTTTTGAATTCTTTTATCAAGCCATCTTTTAACTTTCTCTTTAAATAATTTGGCATTTTCATAAGCTTGGGTTCTCCATTCATCTAAAGAGCTAATATCAAATAACCTCTTTTCACCAGCAAGTTTGAAATCATAGTTGAGTTCTTTGATTGCCCAATATGCTTTATGTTCTAACTCAAGAGGCAAATGAAAAGCTTTTCCATAAACCATTTTATAAGGAGACATACCCATAGGATTTTTATATGCTGTTCTATAGGCCCAAAGTGCATCATCTAATTTCTTAGACCAATTCTTCCGGGACCTATTGACAGTCTTTTGCAAAATTAATTTTATTTCTCTATTGCTAAGTTCAACTTGACCACTATCCTGAGGATGGTAAGGCGATGCAATTCTAAGGTTAATATCATACTTAGCAATCGTTTTATGGAAAGCACCATGATTAAAGTGTGAACCACCACCAGTCATTAAATATCTAGGGACTCCAAACCTTGGGAAAATAACTTCCTTAAGAATTTCAATAGAGGTGTTGTGATCAGCACTATAGGTTGGAATAGCTTCTACCCATTTAGTAACATAATCAACAGCAACCAAAATATGTGTATACCCATTAGAGGAAGGAAAAGGTCCCATGTAATTAAATCCCCAAACATCAAATGGTTCAATGGCAAGTGAATAATTCATAGGCATTTCTTGACGCTTACCGATATTACCTACTCTTTGGCATTCATCACAAGATAAGACGTACTTACAGGCATCCTTGAAGAGCGTAGGCCAATAAAATCCAGATTGCAATACCTTGTGAGCAGTTCTATCTCCTGCATGATGCCCTCCATAAGCTTCGGAGTGACATTTCCGTAGGATTCGCCCCTGTTCATGCTCAGGTACACAACGTCTAATAATACCATCTACTCCTTCTTTATAAAGATGTGGGTCATCCCAAAAGTAATGTCTTAAATCATAGAAGAATTTTTTTCTTCTGTTGGTATGTAAAGCTAGGTGGTAAATATTTAGCAACAATATAATTAGCATAGTCAGCATACCAAGGAGTGTTATGAGCAACATTTATTGCAGCTAACTGCTCATCAGGAAAACTATCATCAATAGGTAGTGGGTCATCAAGCACATTTTCAAGCCTAGACAAGTTATCAGCTACGGGATTCTCAGCTGATTTCCTATCAGTAATATGTAAATCAAATTCTTGTAGCAAGAGAACCCATCGAATAAGTCTAGGTTTAGCATCTTTCTTTTCCATAAGATATTTAATAGCAGCATGATTGATACGTCTCCAACGTATCTATAATTTTTGATTGCTCCATGCCATATTATCTTCTGTTTTGGACATTATTGGGCTTTATTATTCACTTTTATATTATTTTTGGGACTAACCTATTAACCGGAGGCCCAGCCCAGAATTGTTGTTTTTTGCCTATTTCAGAGTTTCGCAGAAAAAGAATATCAAACGGAGTCCAAACGGAATGAAACCTTCGGGAACGTGATTTTTGGAACGAACATGATCCAGGAGACTTGGACCCTACGTCAAGCAACCAACAGGGAAGCCACGAGGTAGGGGGGCGCGCCTACCCCCTGGGCGGGCCCTCCACCCTCGTGGGCCCCTTGTTGCTCCACCGACGTACTCCTTCCTCCTATATATACCTACGTACCCCCAAACAATCAGATACGGAGCCAAAAACCTAATTCCACCGCCGCAACCTTCTGTACCCACGAGATCCCATCTTGGGGCCTGTTCCGGAGCTCCGCCGGGAGGGGCATCGATCACGAAGGGCTTCTACATCAACACCATAGCCCCTCCGATGAAGTGTGAGTAGTTTACCTCAGACCTTCGGGTCCATAGTTATTAGCTAGATGGCTTCTTCTCTCTTTTTGGATCTCAATACAATGTTCTCCCCCTCTCTCGTGGAGATCTATTCGATGTAAACTTCTTTTGCGGTGTGTTTGTTGAGACCGATGAATTGTGGGTTTATGATCAAGTTTATCTATGAACAATATTTCAATCTTCTCTGAATTCTTTTATGTATGATTGGTTATCTTTGCAAGTCTCTTCGAATTATCAGTTTGGTTTGGCCTACTAGATTGATCTTTCTTGCAATGGGAGAAGTGCTTAGCTTTGGGTTCAATCTTGTGGTGTCCTTTCCCAGTGACAGTAGGGGCAGCAAGCCACTGTAACATCCCAAATTTTCAATTTGGTATGTTATACATAGATCATCATTGCATATCATATTTTATTGCATTTTGACAAATCCTCGATAAATCCTAAGCAACTCAAGGACCCTCGGAGAGAGTTGGGGATTTTCTCAAAGTTTCATATTTGATTTTCATCAAATTATAAAACGAGGATTTTGGTTTTAATGATTTTCCCTCCGGAAAAATATTTCATTAAACAAAATAAATGAGAGGAGAAAATATGACTTCTCCAAAACAATTGAAATACTGGAGGAAAAATGTTAAAATCATTTATTGGATTTATTTGGATTTTATTTGCAATTTTTATTGCATTAAAAATATTGCATGTTTTCAAAATATTTATTTTGTGTTAAAAAAATCTTCACCCTATTCTAGATTTTCTAACTAGACGGGGAAAATTTATTTTATATTTTTTGGACTTTTATTTATTTTTCTACGAATTATTTTCCGCGGAACGTATTTAAAAAAAACGCGCGACGCCCGACCGGGCCGAGCCCAGCCGAGCGCCGGCCCACCCCGCGCCCCTCTCCTTCCCCAGCACGGGAGCGCCGCCGCGCCGTGTCCGCCATGGACACGGGAGTCCGAGCCCCGCCGGAGCTTGCCCCCTCCTCCAAGCCGAGCACCCCCCCTTTATATATCCCGCACCCCCCTCTCACCTCATCCCGGCTCCGCCCGCCTTGCCCGCCGCCGCCGCCGGAGTTGAGTTCGGGAGCCGCCGCCGCCGCCGTTTGCCGCCGCCCCTCGCCGCCCCTTGCCCCCCGAGCCCCGCCGCCCCGCCGCCCCTCGCCGGAGCCGGCCAAGCCCCGCCGGAGCACCGCCCCGACGAGGTACTGCCTCGCCTCGTTCGTTGCCGGTTTTTGTTAAAAAAAACCTTTCGTTTAAAAAAACCCTAGATCGGTTTTTTTCGGTTTTATTATTTTGCGAGCGTTCACCGAACCGTTCGTTTTAACGAACGCGTTCGTCGGTTTTTCTCTGATAATGAACGTCCGTTCTTTAAGCGTTCGTCCGTTTTTCTTTTTCGTCGAATTTTTCTGCAATTATCTCAGATTCGATTTCTGATCGAATCTTTGTTTCTTTTTAACTTCTCGCTCGTTTATCGGAATCAGGCGATTCAAGCGCCTAGAGTTTCGTCTCGAAATTCTCTTTCCGTTTAACCTACTCAAACAAGTTTTTGCTACAGTAAAATTTGACCTAGATCCAGTTTAGTAAATGAAGCTTCTTTCTTTCGCAGTTTGACTTTCGTTGCTTCTTTCGAGTTGATTCTTTTTGCAAACCGGAGTTCTTAAGTTGAACTTTCTGGTTGGATCTTTCATTCGAGTTTTACCTGTGCATTAGATGAGTACTGATTGTATGCTTGTTTGTTTGCGATAGAGTACCCGGAGTGTGCCGCTTGTTACTTCGAATCGCTAGGTTTTGCGGATCATCAGCAAGGCAAGTAACACTTTGATCATACCTTCCATACCCAGTTTTATTGCATTAGATCTATTCCTCAAACAATTGCATGATTAGGATCTAATTAAATTGTGGGAACTAGGAAGTAGATGAGGTAGTACCTATTACCTGTTTTATTATCAAACCCTTGGGAGTTACTTCTACGTTTGCTATTGTTATTGCCATGCTATGCTCGTAGACGTGGATTGGGTTTGAGAGATTTTCATGACAGATGTGAGATTGTTAATTAATGGTTTACTTAAGGTGGCAACTAAAACTCACATCTGGGTGGATTGAGGTACCTGGGTATTCCAGGATTGCCTGTTTTTCTTTTGGACCGCCACCCAGGTTCAAAGGGATCATGAGATTATTCATGCTAGAAACTTCCGTGTGCAGCCGCAAGCTATTATGGGCTCTAGCATAGTTGACTAAGTTGTGTGAACTCTTACAGTGGTAGACTAGCAGATGTAGGGGAAAGTAGGTGTAACTGTCTACCCATACGTAAGGTGCAAACACTTCTGAAAGACTGTGTCTTGGTCAGCCGTTACTCAAACACCATGTAGTGCGAGTAATCCAACGGAGGAGATCGAGTCTTGTGGGGAAAAGTGCACAAACCTCTGCAGAGTGTACAAACTAATCATGGTTAGCCGTGTCCCCGGTTATGGACAATTTGAGTATCTAGTACTTGGATTATCATGTGAATCTCATCACTATGTTACTTCTAATTAATTTTGTTGGGTTATTGATGACATTTAATTGGGATTGAGATGCTGTCAACCATCTCAATGTTTCACAACCACCATGATAGTTAAATAAAATTTATTCCTTTGAAGTAGGATAAAATTGGCTTTTCGCAAAATTGTAACCATAGAGCTTTCCACCAGCCATATATGCATGTAGTATAGCATTATTATTGTTCATTATTCTCTATGTGTTACTTTGCCAGCATATTCTACGTGCTGACCCGTTTTCGGGCTGCAACGTTTCATGTTGCAGACTTTTCAGACGACGAGTAAGGTGCCTTAGGTCGTGGTCTTATACTCAGTGATGCCGCTGGAGTTGATGGACTCACTTATCTTCCAAGTCTTCCGCTGTTATCGTTATTAGATGGCCTTAAGCCATGTTCATCATACTTTATCTCTTTGGAGATACTCGATGTAATAAGTGTGTGATTGCTACTCTGTTATAAATCCTCCATTTGTACTGTGCGTGTCAGCATTACTGATCCAGGGATGACACTGGTGCACAGCAGCACAGACCATTTGAGGTCTGGTCGCTACAAAGTTGGTATCAGAGCACACGCTGACTGTAGGACACGACCACTAAGCTTAAGCCCTAGAAAGCTTCTCTCTTCTCATTTCTGACCCCTCTCCACTTTCTACTCTTTTAGGAATGACGGATGCAAGGAGCAAGTTCATGCAACCAGATGAAGACACGCCTTTTGGTCGACACTTGAAGGAAGTCACCAAGTACTTGAACATAGGAATACCAAGCATCACCGGAACCTACAACGCCACATTACCTGAAGAGGAGAGCTGGAAGATTCAAGTTCTCATTCCAGGAAGGACGTTTGTGCCAGTTACTGAACCCATAAGATTGGTTTTCGAAGCACCAACCTGGAGTTTAGGGAAGAGCATGGCCGCACACATCGCCATGGGACGCATTGGAGAAGTCTACCACCAGGAGCTTAAGGATACAATTTATCAGATTTGTGGACGCCGAGACGCGCAATGGGAGATGATCAGAACCAAGAAGGATGGATCAATTGCAGCTTTCATCCAGGAGCAGAACCAACACATTCGTCGCCAGGAGAACCAGATGTGCACGGACAAGGAAGAACTAAAGAAGGCATTAACCAAGATCAAGGAGCTCCAAGAAGAACTCAAGGCTACACGCGAGGATTATTTGGAGGAAATCAACGCACTAGTAGGGAAGAATGACGACCTGGAGAAGAAGATTGGAGTATTCATGGGAAATCCAGTGCCAAAAGCAGAAGTCGACGAATGCACTTGTCTGGATAACTACATCATCATCGACGACACCGACTCGGAACCAAGTGAAGATGACTGGGTTGATGAAGCCGGAGCAGACATCATGGAGTCTTCAACGGATTAGAATTTTATTAGACCACCATATCAGTAGTAGTTTTCCCCCATTTAATAGTATAGTTCAAGCACTTTGTAACGCTAGTTAGATCGATTGTTTTGCCTTGTTTGAATTAATTGAGTGATATTGATTGCATTTGTCTCATGAGCATATGGGTAGTGTTTTCTCTCTAGACCTCATTCTATTCTTAACTCTCATCCTTTCTAAACCTATCAGATGCCTCCGAGACGCGATGCCGGATTTGTTTTCCCGCCAGAGATCACCCAGTTGATTCAGCAACAGAATGCCCTGATGCAAGTGTTAGTGCAGAACCAAGCCAACAACAACAACACCCCACCGCCACCACCACCTGTTGATCACTTAGCCCGTTTCTTAAGGCTAAACCCGCCGGTGTTTTCCAGTAGCACCGAGCCGATTGTTGCAGATGATTGGCTCCGCAAAGTTGGAAGGGAGTTGACCACTGCAGGATGCACAGATGCGGAAAGAGTGCGTTTTGCCGCACATCAGCTTGATGGACCCGCAGCATCATGGTGGGATAATTATACAGCCACGCACCCCTATTGACACTGTCACATGGGACCAGTTTCAGCAAGCTTTCCGTACAGCTCATGTTTCAGCAGGAGCTATGGCTATGAAGAAGCGTGAGTTTCGCAACCTACGCCAAGGAGGACGCACCGTAGGCCAGTATGTTGAGGATTTCAGTAAGTTAGCACGTTATGCACCAGACGACGTTGCTACGGATGCAGCCAAGCAGGAGAAGTTTTTGGAAGGACTGAATGATGAGCTGAGTATGCAGTTGATGGTAGCAACCTTCAACAACTATCAGGAGCTGGTAGATAGAGCTCTCATGATTGAAGGAAAGCAACAGCAGATTGAAAACCGTAAGAGGAAGTATGGACAAGGGAAGTATAACTCAGGATCTCAACAGAAGCCTCGATTTACCCCGAAGCCGGGAGGACAGTTTCAGCATACCCATGGAGGAGGTAGTTCGCACAACCATAATGGCTATAAAAATGGTAATGGGAATGGAGGAAGCAACGGACAGAACCGCACCAACCCATCTACCCCAGCCAAGAGGGACCTGAGCCAAGTCACTTGCTTTAAGTGCCAGAAGAATGGACATTATGCCAATGAATGTCCTGAAGCCCAAAATGGAAATGGCAATGGAAGCTCTGGAAAGAAGCCGAACCCGTTCAACAAAGGACATGTGAACCACGTGAGCGTAGAGGAGGTTGAAGCTCAGCCTGATGCAGTAATAGGTAAGTTTTTGGTTAAGTCATTTACTGCAAACGTTCTTTTCGATACTGGTGCATCACATTCATACATATCAAGGGGATTTGTGAATAAGTTTAAGCTGTCCACCAAAGTTCTCAGAACCCCTATGTTAGTAACCTCGCCAGGAGTAGAGTATATGGCAACCCAAGGATGTTTTCAGATACCATTGGCCATTGGTAGGCATGTTTTCCCCTCAGACCTCATAGTTTTGGAGTCGCAAGGTTTGGATGTGATTTTGGGAATGGATTGGCTATCGTTGTATGGAGGAAACATCGATTGTGCCAACAAGACGATTTTGCTTACCACCCCGGAAGGAAAAAGGATTAAGTATGTATCCCGGCATATGCCGAAGAGGACTCAAGTAAATTCCTTATCAGGAGTTGTACAGGAGGAAGTACGAGTGGTGAAGGATTATCCGGATGTATTTCCAGAAGAGTTGCCAGGCATGCCACCAGACAGAGACATTGAGTTCTTGATTGAACTTTTGCCAGGCACAGGGCCAATATCTAAGAGACCGTACAGGATGCCCGCAAAAGATTTGGAGGAAATTAAGAAGCAGATCAAGGAGTTACTGGATAAAGGCTATATTCGCCCAAGTTCGTCACCTTGGGGATCACCAGTACTTCTAGTGGAGAAGAAAGATGGATCGCTGAGGATGGTTGTTGATTACCGTGGATTGAATGAAGTGACCATCAAAAACAAGTACCCGCTGCCGATGATCAATGATTTGTTTGACCGCCTACAAGGAGCTAAAGTATTTTCCAAGATCGATCTACGATCAGGATACCATCAGTTAAAGATTCGAGAGCGGGATATACCCAAGACGGCATTTACCACCAGATATGGATTGTATGAGTATACCGTTATGTCATTTGGTCTGACTAACGCACCTGCCTATTTCATGAACCTGATGAAAAAAGTGTTTATGGAATTCCTGGATAAGTTCGTCGTGGTGTTCATTGATGATATTTTAATCTTTTCCAAGGATGAGGAAGAGCATGAGGAGCATTTACGATTGGTACTTGAGAAGCTCAGAGAACATCAGTTGTATGCCAAGTTCAGCAAATGTGAGTTTTGGCTGAAGGAAGTTGGATTCCTTGGACATGTTATTTTTGGAGAAGGAATAGCAGTAGACCCTGCCAAGGTTGACACAGTGACAAGTTGGGAATCACCCACGACAGTTGGAGAAATCCGGAGTTTTCTTAAACTTGCAGGATACTACCGGAGATTCATCGAGAATTTCTCGAAGATTGCTAAGCCCTTGACTGAGCTATTGAAGAAGGACACCAAATTCAATTGGACTGAGGAATGTGAAGCTAGTTTCCAAGAGTTGAAGGAACGATTGGTTACATCACCAGTGTTGATTCTGCCAGATCAACGCAAGGATTATGAAGTTTACTGCGACGCTTCTCGTCGAGGACTTGGAGCAGTGCTTATGCAGGAAGGAAGAGTTGTGTCATATGCTTCACGACAACTTAAACCCCATGAGAAGAATTATGCTACACATGATTTGGAATTAGCAGCCGTGGTGCATGCATTGAAGACATGGAGACATTTTCTCATCGGAAACCATTGTGAGGTGTACACGGATCACAAGAGTTTGAAGTATATTTTCACGCAGAAGGAGTTAAATCTCAGACAGAGGAGATGGTTGGAGCTCAATAAAGATTATGATATGAGATTGCATTATCACCCTGGAAAGGCTAACGTAGTAGCAGACGCGTTGAGCCGCAAGAGTCATGTCAACACCCTCATGACAGGAGAGTTACCTCAGGAGTTAGCCGAGGACCTTCGCGAGCTATGTTTGGAGATAGTCCCAAGAGGCTATTTAGCGACACTGGAGATTCAGTCTACCTTGATGGAAAGGATCAGAGAAGCTCAGAAGACAGACAAGGAGATTGAAGAGATAAAGCAGAAGATGAGCAAAGGAAAAGCCAAGGGATTTCGTGAGGATGAGCACGATACCTTATGGTTTGAGGACCGCGTATATGTGCCAAATGATCCGGAGATCAGGAAGTTGATTTTGCAAGAAGCCCATGATTCACCGTACTCGATTCACCTAGGGAATACCAAGATGTATTTGGATCTGAAAAATACTTTCTGGTGGACCGGAATGAAGAAGGATATTGCAGAGTACGTAGCAGTTTGTGATGTGTGTCAGAGAGTGAAGGCAGAGCATCAGAAGCCAGCAGGATTGCTACAACCATTGCCGATACCCGAATGGAAGTGGGATAAAATAGGCATGGATTTTATCACGGGATTACCCAGGACTCGTTCAGGCTATGACTCAATATGGGTTGTAGTCGACCGTTTGACAAAAGTGGCTCATTTCATTCCAGTAAAGACCACTTACACCAGTGCTAAGTTGGCAAAGATATACATGACCAGGATCGTAAGTTTGCATGGAGTTCCGAGGACCATTGTGTCAGACAGAGGAACCCAATTTACCTCGAAGTTTTGGAAGCAGTTACATGAAACATTGGGAACCAGGCTGGAATTTAGTACAGCTTTTCACCCACAGACAGATGGACAGACCGAGAGAGTCAACCAGATTTTGGAGGACATGTTGAGAGCTTGTGCACTAGATTATGGATCTAGTTGGGACGACAATTTGCCATATGCAGAGTTTTCGTATAACAACAGTTATCAGACCAGTTTAAAGATGGCCCCTTTCGAAGCTTTGTACGGAAGGAGGTGTAGAACACCGTTGTTATGGGACGAAGTTGGAGACCGTCAGTTGTTTGGACCAGATTTGATTAAGGAGTCTGAACAGAAAGTAAGGTTGATTCGCGATAGGCTCAAGGTAGCCCAGTCCAGGCAGAAGAGGTATGCTGATTCTAAACGAAAGGAGACAGTTCACGAAGTCGGAGACAGAGTGTATCTTCGAGTATCACCACTTCGAGGAGTGAAGCGCTTTGGAGTTAAGGGAAAGTTAGCGCCCCGTTTTACCGGACCATACAGAATTGTGGAACGTATGGGAGAGGTTGCCTACAAGCTGGAATTGCCCGAAGGATTGTCTAGAGTTCATGATGTATTTCACGTTTCCCAGTTGAAGAAGTGCCACGCAGAGATGGCTGAGGTACCACTGAGTGATACTGTGCCACTGGAAGCGATTCAGCTGGAAAGTGATTTGGCCTATGAGGAGAAACCAGTTAAGATTCTTGAGTATGCCAGCCGAGTTACCCGCAGCAAGGTTATCAAGTTTTGCAAAGTCCAGTGGAGTCACCACACGGAAGATGAAGCCACCTGGGAGCGAGAGGAAGATCTACGGAAGGACCACTCCCACTTGTTTTCTAGCCAACCCGAATCTCGAGGGCGAGATTCATCTTAAGGGGGGTAGGTTTGTAACATCCCAAATTTTCAATTTGGTATGTTATACATAGATCATCATTGCATATCATATTTTATTGCATTTTGACAAATCCTCGATAAATTCTAAGCAACTCAAGGACCCTCGGAGAGAGTTGGGGATTTTCTCAAAGTTTCATATTTGATTTTCATCAAATTATAAAACGAGGATTTTGGTTTTAATTATTTTCCCTCCGGAAAAATATTTCATTAAACAAAATAAATGAGAGGAGAAAATATGACTTCTCCAAAACAATTGAAATACTGGAGGAAAAATGTTAAAATCATTTATTGGATTTATTTGGATTTTATTTGCAATTTTTATTGCATTAAAAATATTGCATGTTTTCAAAATATTTATTTTGTGTTAAAAAATGTTCATCCTATTCTAGATTTTCTAACTAGACGGGGAAAATTTATTTTATATTTTTTGGACTTTTATTTATTTTTCTACGAATTATTTTCCGCGGAATGTATTTAAAAAAAACGCGCGACGCCCGACCGGGTCGAGCCCAGCCGAGCGCCGGCCCACCCCGCGCCCCTCTCCTTCCCCAGCACGGGAGCGCCGCCGCGCCGTGTCCGCCATGGACACGGGAGTCCGAGCCCCGCCGGAGCTTGCCCCCTCCTCCAAGCCGAGCACCCCCCTTTATATACCCCGCACCCCCCTCTCACATCATCCCGCCGCCGCCCGCCTTGTCCGCCGCCGCCGCCGGAGTTGAGCTCGGGAGCCGCCGCCGCCGCCGTTTGCCGCCGCCCCTTGCCCCCCCCCCCGAGCCCGCCGCCCCGCCGCCCCTCGCCGGAGCCGGCCAAGCCCCGCCCCGACGAGGTACTGCCTCGCCTCGTTCGTTGTCGGTTTTTGTTAAAAAAAACCTTTTGTTTAAAAAAAACCCTAGATCGGTTTTTTCGGTTTTATTATTTTGCCAGCGTTCACCGAACCGTTCGTTTTAACGAACGCGTTCGTCGGTTTTTCTCTGATAACGAACGTCCGTTCTTTAAGCGTTCGTCCGTTTTTCTTTTTCGTCGAATTTTTCTGCGATTATCTCAGATTCGATTTCTGATCGAATCTTTGTTTCTGTTTAACTTCTCGCTCGTTTATCGAAATCAGGCGATTCAAGCGCCTAGAGTTTCGTCTCGAAATTCTCTTTCCGTTTAACCTACTCAAACAAGTTTTTGCTACAGTAAAATTTGACCTAGATCCAGATTAGTAAACAAAGCTTCTTTCTTTCGCAGTTTGACTTTCGTTGCTTCTTTCGAGTTGATTCTTTTTGCAAACCGGAGTTCTTAAGTTGAACTTTCTGGTTGGATCTTTCATTCGAGTTTTACCTGTGCATTAGATGAGTACTGATTGTATGCTTGTTTGTTTGCGATAGAGTACCCGGAGTGTGCCGCTTGTTACTTCGAATCGCTAGGTTTTGCGGATCATCAGCAAGGCAAGTAACACTTTGATCATACCTTCCATACCCAGTTTTATTGCATTAGATCTATTCCTCAAACAATTGCATGATTAGGATCTAATTAAATTGTGGGAACTAGGAAGTAGATGAGGTAGTACCTATTACCTGTTTTATTACCAAACCCTTGGGAGTTACTTCTACGTTTGCTATTGTTATTGCCATGCTATGCTCGTAGACGTGGATTGGCTTTGAGAGATTTTCATGACAGATGTGAGATTGTTAATTAATGGTTTACTTAAGGTGGCAACTAAAACTCACATCTGGGTGGATTGAGGTACCTGGGTATTCCAGGATTGCCTGTTTTTCTTTTGGACCGCCACCCAGGTTCAAAGGGATCATGAGATTATTCATGCTAGAAACTTCCGTGTGCAGCCGCAAGCTATTATGGGCTCTAGCATAGTTGACTAAGTTGTGTGAACTCTTACAGTGGTAGACTAGCAGATGTAGGGGAAAGTAGGTGTAACTGTCTACCCATACGTAAGGTGCAAACACTTCTGAAAGACTGTGTCTCGGTCATCCGTTACTCAAAAACCATGTAGCGCGAGTAATACAATGGAGGAGATCGAGTCTTGTGGGGAAAAGTGCACAAACCTCTGCAGAGTGTACAAACTAATCATGGTTAGCCGTGTCCCCGGTTATGGACCACTTGAGTATCTAGTACTTGGATTATCATGTGAATCTCATCACTATGTTACTTCTAATTAATTTTGTTGGGTTATTGATGACATTGAATTGGGATTGAGATGCTGTCAACCATCTCAATGTTTCACAACCACCATGATAGTTAAATAAAATTTATTCCTTTGAAGTAGGATAAAATTGGCTTTTCGCAAAATTGTAACCATAGAGCTTTCCACCAGCCATATATGCATGTAGTATAGCATTATTATTGTTCATTATTCTCTATGTGTTACTTTGCCAGCATATTCTATGTGCTGACCCGTTTTCGGGCTGCAACGTTTCCTGTTGCAGACTTTTCAGACGACGAGTAAGGTGCCTTAGGTCGTGGTCTGATACTCAGTGATGCCGCTGGAGTTGATGGACTCACTTATCTTCCAAGTCTTCCGCTGTTATCGTTATTAGATGGCCTTAAGCCATGTTCATCATACTTTATCTCTTTGGAGATACTCGATGTAATAAGTGTGTGATTGCTACTCTGTTATAAATCCTCCATTTGTACTATGCGTGTCAGCATTACTGATCCAGGGATGACACTGGTGCGCAGCAGCACAGACCATTTGAGGTCTGGTCGCTACAGCCACGTATTGTATTGTTGCCATCGAGGATAACAAGATGGGGTTTATATCATATTGCATGAATTTATCCCTCTACATCATGTCATCTTACTTAAGGCGTTACTCTGTTCTTATGAACTTAATACTCTAGATTCATGCTGGATAGCGGTCGATGTGTGGAGTAATAGTAGTAGATGCAGGCAGGAGTCGGTCTACTTGTCTCGGACGTGATGCCTATATACATGATCATACGTAGATATTCTCATAACTATGCTCAATTCTGTCAATTGCTCAACAGTAATTTGTCCACCCACCGTAAAATACTTATGCTCTTGAGAGAAGCCACTAGTGAAACCTATGGCCTCCGGGTCTATCTTCCATCATATTAATCTTCCAACACTTAGTTATTTCCGTTGCTTTTTTACTTTGCTTTTATTTTACTTTGCATCTTTATCATAAAAATACCAAAAATACTATCCTATCATATCTATCAGATCTCACTCTCGTAAGTGACCGTGTAGGGATTGACAACCCCTTATCGCGTTGGTTGCGAGGATTTATTTGTTTTGTGTAGGTCCAAGGGACGCGCGTAGCCTCCTACTGGATTGATACCTTGGTTCTCAAAAACTGAGGGAAATACTTATGCTACTTTGCTACATCACCCTTTACTCTTCAAGGGAAAACCAACGCAGTGCTCAAGAGGTAGCAAGAAGGATTTCTGGCGCCGTTGCCGGGGAGGTCTATGCAAAAGTCAACATATCAAGTACCCATCACAAACCCTTATCCCCCGCATTACATTATTTGCCATTTGCCTCTCGTTTTCCTGTCCCCTACTTCACACTTGTCGTTTTATTTGCCCTCTCTTTTTCGTTCGCCTCTTTTTCGTTTGCTCGTGTGTTGGATTGCTTGTTTGTCACGATGGCTCAAGATAATACCAAATTATGTGACTTTACCAATACCAACAATAATGATTTCCTTAGCACTCCGATAGCTCCTCTTACCGATACTGAATCTTGTGAAATCAATGCTGCTTTGTTGAATCTTGTCATGAAAGTTCAATTCGCCGGCCTTCATAGTGAAGATGCTCCTACTCATCTAAATAGCTTTGTTGATTTGTGTGATATGCAAAAGAAGAAAGATGTGGACAATGATATTGTTAAGTTGAAGCTATTTCCTTTTTCGCTCAGAGATCGTGCTAAAGCTTGGTTTTCGTCTTTGCCTAAAAATAGTATTGATTCTTGGAATAAGTGCAAAGATGCTTTTATCTCTAAGTATTTTCCTCCCGCTAAGATTATCTCTCTTAGAAACGATATTATGAATTTCAAGCAACTTGATCATGAACATGTTGCACAAGCTTGGGAGAGGATGAAATTAATGGTTTGAATTTGTGGATGATTATACAAAAATTTTATGCCGGATTGAATTTTGCTTCTAGAAATCTTTTAGATTCGGCCGCGGGAGACACTTTTATGGAAATCACTTTAGGAGAAGCTAATAACTCCTTGATAATATTATGGTTAATTATTCTCAATGGCACACTGAAAGATCTACTAATAAAAAAGTGCATGCGATAGAAGAAATTAATGTTTTGAGTGGAAAGATGGATGCACTTATGAAATTATTTGCTAGTAAGAGTGTTTCTTCTGATCCTAATGATATGCCTTTGTCTACTTTTGAGAATAATAATGAATCTATGGATGTGAATTTTGTTGGTAGGAATAATTCTGGTAACAACGCGTATAGAGGAAACTTTAATCCTAGGCCTTATCCTAGTAATTCCTCTAATAATTATGGTAATTCCTACAACAATTCTTATGGAAATTTTAATAAGATGCCCTCTGAATTTGAGACTAGTGTTGAAGAGTTTATGAATTCGCAAAAGAATTTCAATGCTTTGCTTGAAGAGAAATTGCTTAAAGTTGATGAATTGGCTAGGAACGTTGATAGAATTTCTCTTGATGTTGATTCTTTAAAACTTAGATCTATTCCTCCTACGCATGATATCAATGAGTCTCTCAAAGCCAGGAGAATTTCCATTGATGAGTGCAAAGAAAGAACCGCTAGGATGCGTGCTAAGAAAGATTGCTTTATGAAAGCGTGTTTTTCAAATTCCTTTGAAAATAAAGATGAAGATCTAAAATTTATTGATGTGTCCCCTATTAAATCTTTGTTTTGCAATATGAATCTTGATAATGATGGGACTGAATGATCCACCTTTACCTAGAAGGCGTTCCAACAATTAAGAGTTTTTAGATCTTGATGCTAAAATTGATAAAAGTGGGATTGAAGAAATCAAAACATTAGATGTTAATAAACCCACTATTTTGGATTTCAAGGAATTTAATTATGATAATTTCTCTTTGATAGATTGTATTTCCTTGTTGCAATCCGTGCTAAATTCTCCTCATGCTTATAGTCAAAATAAAGCTTTTACCAAACATATCGTTGATGCTTTGATGCAATCTTATGAAGAAAAGCTTGAGTTGGAAGTTTCTATCCCTAGAAAACTTTATGATGAGTGGGAACCTACTATTAAAATTAAGATTAAAGATCATGAATGCTATGCTTTGTGTGATTTGGGTGCTAGTGTTTCCACGATTCCAAAAACTTTGTGCGATTTGCTAGGTTTCCGTGATTTTGATGATTGCTCTTTAAACTTGCACCTTGCGGATTCCACTATTAAGAAACCTATGGGAAGAATTAATGATGTTCTTATTGTTGCAAATAGGAACTATGTGCCCGTATATTTTATTGTCCTTGATATAGATTGCAATCCTTCATGTCCTATTATTCTTGGTAGACCTTTCCTTAGAACGATTGGTGCAATTATTGATATGAAGGAAGGGAATATTAGATTCCAATTTCCATTAAAGAAAGGCATGGAACACTTCCCTAGGAAGAAACTAAAATTACCATATGAATCTATCATGAGAGCCACTTATGGATTGCCTACCAAAGATGGCAATACCTAGATCTATCCTTGCTTTTATGCCTAGCTAGGGGCGTTAAACGATAGCGCTTGTTGGGAGGCAACCCAATTTTATTTTTAGTTTTTTTTGCTTTTTGCTTCTGTTTAGGAATAAATATTTGTTCTAGCCTCTGGTTAGATGTGTTTTTATGTATTAATTAGTGTTTGTCCCAAGTTAAACCTATAGGATCTTCTTGGATGATAGTTATTTGATCTTGCAGAAATTTCCAGAAACTTTCTGTTCACGAAAATAATTGTTAAAAATCACTAGAACATGATAAAATATTGATTCCAATCGATTCTGATCAATAAAAAAATTGTCTAGGTCGTCCTATTTTGGCTGAGTTTTTGGAGTTTCAGAAGTTTGCGTTAGTTGCAGATTACTACAGACTGTTCTGTTTTTGACAGATTCTGTTTTTCGTGTGTTGTTTGCTTATTTTGATGAATCTATGGCCAGTAAAAGAGCTTATAAACCATAGAGAAGTTGGAATACAGTAGGTTTAACACCAATATAAATAAAGAATGAGTTCATTACAGTACCTTGAATTGGTCTTTTGTTTTGTTTCGCTAACGGAGCTCACGAGATTTTCTGTTAAGTTTTGTGCTGTGAAGATTTCAAGTTTTGGGTGAAAGATTTGATGGATTATGGAACAAGGAGTGGCAAGAGCCTAACCTTGGGGATTCCCATGGCACCCCCAAGATAATCTCAGGACACCAAAAATCCAAAGCTTGGGGATGTCCCGGAAGGCATCCCCTCTTTCGTCTACTTCCATCGGTAACTTTACTTGGAGCTATATTTTTATTCACCACATGATATGTGTTTTGCTTGGAGCGTCTTGTATGATTTGAGTCTTTGTTTGTTAGTTTAGCACAATCATCCTTGCTGTACACACCTTTTGAGAGAGACACACATGATTCTGAATTTATTAGAATACTCTATGTGCTTCACTTATATCTTTTGAGCTATATAGTTTTTCTCTAGTGCTTCACTTATATCTTTTAGAGAACGGTGGTGGATTTGTTTTATAGAAACTATTGATCTCTCATGCTTCACTTATATTATTTTGAGATTTTTAAAATAGCATGGCAATTTGGTTTAATTAATATCATGAGAAATTTGATGCTTGATAATTGTTTTGAGATATAAAGGTGGTAATATCATAGTTGTGCTAGTTGAGTAATTATGGAATTGAAAAATACATGTGTTGGAGTTTGTGATTCCCGTAGCATGCACGTATTGTGAACCGTTATGTAACGAAGTCGGAGCATGAAGTATTTGTTGATTATCTTCCTTTGTGTGGTGGTCGGGATCGCGCGATGGTTAACTCCTACCAACCCTTCCCCTAGGAGCATGCGTAGTAGTACTTTGCTTCGAGGGCTAATAAATTTTTGCAATAAGTATATGAGTTCTTTATGACTAATGCGAGTCCATGGATTATACGCACACTTACCTTTCCGCAATTTTCTAGCCTCTTCGGTACCGCGCATTGCCCTTTCTCACCTTGAGAGTTGGTGCAAACTTCGCCGGTGCATCCAAACCCCGTGATATGATACGCTCTATCACACATAAACCTCCTTATATCTTCCTCAAAATAGCCACCGTACCTACCTATCATGGCATTTCCATAGCCATTCCGAGATATATTGCCATGCAACTTTCCACCGTTTCATTTGTCATGGCATACTCCATCATTGTCATATTGCTTTGCATGATCATGTTGTTGACATTGTATTTGTGGCAAAGCCACCGTTCATAATTCTTTCATACATGTCGCTCTTGATTCATTGCATATCCTGGTACACCGCCGGAGGCATTCATATAGAGTCATATTTTGTTCTAAGTATTGAGTTGTAATTCATGAGTTGTAAGTAAATAAAAGTGTGATGATCATCATTATTAGAGCATTGTCCCAAGTGAGGAAAGGATGATGGAGACTATGATTCCCCCACAAGTCGGGATGAGACTCCGGACTAAATAAAAAAAAAGAGAGAAGAGGCCATAAAAAAAGAGAAAAGGCCCAAATAAAAAAATGAGAGAAAAAGAGAGAAGGGACAATGTTACTATCCTTTTACCACACTTGTGCTTCAAAGTATCACCATGATCTTCATAATAGAAAGTCTCTCATTTTGTCACTTTCATATACTAGTGGGAAATTTCATTATAGAACATGGCTTGTATATTCGAATGATGGGCTTCCTCAAATGCCCGAGGTCTTCGTGAGTAAGCAAGTTGGATGCACACCCACTTAGTTTCTTTCTGAGCTTTCATACACTTATAGCTCTAGTGCATCCGTTGCATGGCAATCCCTACTCCTCGCATTAACATCAATTGATGGGCATCTCCATAGCCCGTTGATTAGCCTCGTTGATGTGAGACTTTCTCCTTTTTCTTTTTTGTCTTCCCACATAACCCCTACCATTATACCTTATTCCACCATAGTGCTATATCCATGGCTTGCGCTCATGTATTGCGTAAGAGTTGAAAAGGCTGAAGCGCGTTAAAAGTATGAACCAATTGCTTGGCTAAAACCGGGGTCGTACATGATATGAATATTTTGTGTGGGGAAGATGGAGCATAGCCAGACTATATGATTTTGTAGGGATAACTTGCTTTGGCTATGTTATTTTGATAAGACATAATTGCTTAGTTAGTATGCTTGAAGTATTATTGTTTTTATGTCAACATTAAACTTTTATCTTGAATCATATCAAATCTGAACATTCATGCCACAATGAGAAGAATTACATTGAAATTATGCCAAGTAGCATTCCACATCAAAAATTATGTTTTTATCATTTACCTACTCGAGGACGAGCAGGAATTAAGCTTGGGGATGCTTGATACGTCTCCAACGTATCTATAATTTTTGATTGCTCCATGCCATATTATCTTCTATTTTGGTCATTATTGGGCTTTATTATTCACTTTTATATTATTTTTGGGACTAACCTATTAACCGGAGGCCCAGCCCAGAATTGCTGTTTTTTGCCTATTTCAGAGTTTCGCAGAAAAAGAATATCAAACGGAGTCCAAACGGAATGAAACCTTCGGGAACGTGATTTTTGGAACGAACATGATCCAGGAGACTTGGAACCTACGTCAAGCAACCAACAGGGAAGCCACGAGGTAGGGGGGCGCGCCTACCCCCCTGGGTGCGCCCTCCACCCTCGTGGGCCCCCTGTTGCTCCACGGACGTACTCCTTCCTCCTATATATACCTACGTACCCCCAAACGATCAGATACGGAGCCAAAAACCTAATTCCACCGCCGCAGCCTTCTGTACCCATGAGATCCCATCTTGGGGCCTGTTCTGGAGCTCCGCCAGAAGGGGCATCGATCACGGAGGGCTTCTACATCAACACCATAGCCCCTCCGATGAAGTGTGAGTAGTTTACCTCAGACCTTCGGGTCCATAGTTATTAGCTAGATGACTTCTTCTCTCTTTTTGGATCTCAATACAATGTTCTCCCCCTCTCTCATGGAGATCTATTTGATGTAATCTTCTTTTGCGGTGTGTTTGTTGAGACCGATGAATTGTGGGTTTATGATCTAGTTT
This sequence comes from Triticum aestivum, assembly GCF_018294505.1. Classification (NCBI taxonomy): domain Eukaryota; kingdom Viridiplantae; phylum Streptophyta; class Magnoliopsida; order Poales; family Poaceae; genus Triticum; species Triticum aestivum. Next base: position 335,806,558 of record NC_057799.1, read on the forward strand.
ATCTATGAACAATATTTCAATCTTCTCTGAATTCTTTTATGTATGATTGGTTACCTTTGCAAGTCTCTTCGAATTATCAGTTTGGTTTGGCCTACTAGATTGATCTTTCTTGCAATGGGAGAAGTGCTTAGCTTTGGGTTCAATCTTGTGGTGTCCTTTCCCAGTGACAGTAGGGGCAGCAAGGCACGTATTGTATTGTTGCCATCGAGGATAACAGGATGGGGCTTTTATCATATTGCATGAATTTATCCCTCTACATCGTGTCATCTTGCTTAAGGCGTTACTCTGTTCTTATGAACGTAATACTCTAGATGCATGCTGGATAGCGGTCGATGTGTGGAGTAATAGTAGTAGATGCAGGCAGGAGTCGGTCTACTTGTCTCGGACGTGATGCCTATATACATGATCATACGTAGATATTCTCATAACTATGCTCAATTCTGTCAATTGCTCAACAGTAATTTGTCCACCCACCGTAAAATACTTATGCTCTTGAGAGAAGCCACTAGTGAAACCTATGGCCTCCGGGTCTATCTTCCATCATATTAATCTTCCAACACTTAGTTATTTCCGTTGCTTTTTTACTTTGCTTTTATTTTACTTTGCATCTTTATCATAAAAATACCAAAAATACTATCCTATCAGATCTCACTCTCGTAAGTGACCGTCTAGGGATTGACAACCCCTTATCGCGTTGGTTGCGAGGATTTATTTGTTTTGTCTAGGTGCGAGGGACTCACGCGTAGCCTCCTACTGGATTGATACCTTGGTTCTCAAAAACTGAGGGAAATACTTATGCTACTTTGCTGCATCACGCTTTCCTCTTCAAGGGAAAACTAACGCAGTGCTGAAGAGGTAGAAATGATCGGTGTGGACACTTACTTTTGAATCACAAATGTAAGATCTAAATTTATCACAAGCAAACACCACTGCTAGCAATTCTTTTTCAGTGGTAGCATAATTTCATTGAGCACTGTCTAGAGTTTTACTAGCATAATGAATAACATTCAGTTTCTTATCAACTCTTTGTCCTAGAACAACATGCTACCTCCTGAGCACTGCGTTGGTTTTCCCTTGAAGAGGAAAGGGTGATGCAGTAAAGTAGCGTAGGTATTTCCCTCAGTTTTTGAGAACCAAGGTATCAATCCAGTAGGAGATCACGCTCGAGTCCCACACACTTAGAGAAACTAATACGAACCTCGCAACCAACGCGATAAAGGGGTTGTCAATCCCTTCACGGTCACTTATGAGAGTGAGATCTGATAGATATGATAAGATAATATTTTTGGTATTTTTATGATAAAGATGCAAAGTAAAATAAATGGCAATAGAAATAGCTAAGTGTTGGAAGATTAATATGATGGAAAATAGACCCGAGGGCCATAGGTTTCACTAGTGGCTTCTCTCAAGAGCATAAGTATTACGGTGGGTGAACAAATTACTGTCGAGCAATTGATAGAATTGAGCATAGTTATGAGAATATCTAGGTATGATCATGTATATAGGCATCACGTCCGTGACAAGTAGACCGAAACGATTCTACATCTACTACTATTACTCCACACATCGACCGCTATCCAACATGCATCTAGAGTATTAAGTTCATAAGAACAGAGTAATGCTTTAAGTAAGATGACATGATGTAGAGGGATAAACTCATGCAATATGATATAAACCCCATATTTTTATCCTCGATGGCAACAATACAATACGTGTCGTTTCCCTTTCTGTCACTGGGATCGAGCACCGCAAGATTTAACCCAAAGCTAAGCACTTCTCCCATTGCAAGAAAGATCAATCTAGTAGGCCAAACCAAACTGATAATTCAAAGAGACTTGCAAAGATAACCAATCATACATAAAAGAATTCAGAGGAGATTCAAATATTGTTCATAGATAAACTTGATTATAAACACACAATTCATCGGTCTCGACAAACACACCGCAAAAGAAGATTATATTGAGTAGATCTCCAAGAGAATCGAGGAGAACTTTGTATTGAGATCCAAAGAGAGAGAAGAAGCCATCTAGCTAATAACTATGGACCCGAAGGTCTGTGGTAAACTACTCACACATCATCGGAGAGGCTATGGTGTTGATGTAGAAGCCCTCCGTGATCAATGCCCCCTCCGGCGAAGCGCCGGAAAAGGCCCCAAGATGGGATCTCACGGGTATAGAAGGTTGCGGCGGTGGAATTAGGTTTTCGTGGATGCCCCTAATGGTTTGGGGGTACGTAGGTATATATAGGAGGAAGTCCCAAAAATTTGGGCTGGGCCTCCGGTTAATAGGTTAGTCCCAAAAATAATATAAAAGTGTATAATAAAGCCCATTAAACATCCAAAAGAGAATATAATATAGCATGGAACAATAAAAAATTATAGATACATTGGAGACGTATCAAGCATCCCCAAGCTTAATTCCTGCTCGTCCTCGAGTAGGTAAATGATAAAAACAGAATTTTTGATGTGGAATGCTACTTGGCATAATTTTCAATGCAATTCTCTTAATTGTGGTATGAATGTTCAGATATGAATGATTCAAGATAAAAGTCTAATATTGACATAAAAATAATGATACTTCAAGCATACTAACTAAGCAATTATGTCTTCTCAAAAATAGCATGGCCAAAGAAAGTTATCCCTACGAAATCATATAGTCTGGCTATGCTCTATCTTCATCACACAAAGTATTTGATCATGCACAACCCCGATGACAAGCCAAGCAATTGTTTCAGACTTTTGGTGTTCTCAAACTTTTCAATCTTCACGCAATACATGAGCTTGTGCTACCTCTTGAGCACTGCTTTGGTTTTCCCGTAAAGAGGAAAGGGTGATGCAGCAAAGTAGCGTAAGTATTTCCCTCAGTTTTTGAGAACCAGGGTATCAATCCAGTAGGAGGCCACACACGAGTCCCTCGCACCTACACAAACAAATAAATCCTCACAACCAACGCGATAAGGGGTTGTCAATCCCTACACGGTCACTTACGAGAGTGAGAACTGGTAGATATGATAGGATAATATTTTTGGTATTTTTATGATAAAGATGCAAAGTAAAGAAAACAAAATAAAAGCGGCGCCAGAAATAGCTAAGTGTTGGAAGATTAATATGATGGAAAATAGACCCCGGGGCCATAGGTTTCTCTAGTAGCTTCTCTCAAGAGCATAAGTATTTATGGTGGGTGAAGAAATTACTGTTAAGCAATTGACAGAATTGAGCATAGTTATGAGAATATCTAGGTATGATCATGTATATAGGCATCACGTCCGAGACAAGTAGACTGACTCCTGCCTGCATCTACTACTATTACTCAACATACCGACCGCTATCCAGCATGCATCTAGAGTATTAAGTTCATAAGAACAGAGTAACACTTTAAGCAAGATGACATGATGTAGAGGTATAAATTCATGCAATATGATATAAACCCCATCTTCTTATCCTCGATGGCAACAATACAATATGTGCCTTGCTGCCCCTACTGTCACTGGGAAAGGACACCGCAAGATTGAACCCAAAGCTAAGCACTTCTCCCATTGCAGGAAAGATCAATCTAGTAGGCCAAACCAAACTGATAATTCGAAGAGACTTGCAAAGATAACCAATCATACATAAAAGAATTCAGAAGATTCAAATATTGTTCATAGATAAACTTGATCATAAACCCACAATTCATCGGTCTAAACAAACACACCGCAAAAGAAGATTACATCGAATAGATCTCCACGAGAGAGGGGGAGAACATTGTATTGAGATCCAAAAAGAGAGAAGGAACCATCTAGCTAATAACTATGGACCCGAAGGTCTGAGGTAAACTACTCACACTTCATTGGAGAAGCTATGGTGTTGATGTAGAAGCCCTTCGTGATCGATGCCCCCTCCGGCGGAGCTCAGGAACAGGCCCCAAGATGGGATCTCACGGGTACAGAAGGTTGCGGCGGTGGAATTAGGTTTTTGGCTCCGTATCTGGTAGTTTGGGGGTACGTAGGTATATATAGGAGGAAGAAGTACGTCGGTGGAGCAACGTGGGGCCCACGAGGGTGGAGGGCGCGCTTGGGGGGTAGGCGCGCCCCCTACCTCGTGGCCTCCTATTTGATGTCTTGACGTAGGGTCCAAGTCCTCTGGATCACGTTCGTTCCGAAAATGATGTTCCCGAAGGTTTCGTTCCGTGTGGACTCCGTTTGATATTCTTTTTCTGCGAAACTCTGAAATAGGCAAAAAAACAGCAATTCTGGGCTGGGCCTCCGGTTAATAGGTTTGTCCCAAAAATAATATAAAAGTGTATAATAAAGCCCAATAATGTCCAAAACAGAATATAATATAGCATGGAGCAATCAAAAATTATAGATACGTTGGAGACGTATCAAACATCCCCAAGCTTAATTCCTGCTCGTCCTCGAGTAGGTAAATGATAAAAACAGAATTTTTGATGTGGAATGCTACTTGGCATAATTTCAATGTAACTCTTCTTAATTGTGGTATGAATATTCAGATCCGAAAGATTCAAGATAAAAGTTCAATATTGACATAAAAATAATAATACTTCAAGCATACTAACTAAGCAATTATGTTTTCTCAAAATAACATGGCCAAAGAAAGTTCATCCCTACAAAATCATATAGTTTAGTCATGCTCCATTTTCGTCACACAAGAATGCTCTCATCATGCACAACCCCGATGACAAGCCAGGCAATTGTTTCATACTTTAGTAATCTCAAATTTTTTCAACCTTCACGCAATACATGAGCGTGAGCCATGGATATAGCACTATGGGTGGAATAGAATAAAATGATGGGGGTTATGTGGAGAAGACAAAAAAGGAGAAAGTCTCACATCAACGAGGCTAATCAATGAGCTATGGAGATGCCCATCGATTGATGTTAATGCAAGGAGTAGGGATTGCCATGCAACGGATGCACTAGAGCTATAAATATATGAAAGCTCGACAAAAGAAACTAAGTGGGTGTGCATCCAACTTGCTTGCTCACGAAGACCTAGGGCACTTGAGGAGGCCCATTGTTGGAATATACAAGCCAAGTTCTATAATGAAAAATTCCCACTAGTATATGAAAGTGACAAAACAAGAGACTCTCTATCATGAAGATCATGGTGCTACTTTGAAGCACAAGTGTGGAAAAGGATAGTAACATTGTCCCTTCTCTCTTTTTCTCTCATTTTGGGCCTTTTTTTATGGCCTTTCACTTTTTTTTATTCCTCACTTGGGACAATGCTCTAGAAAATGATGATCATCACACTTCTATTTATTTACAACTCAATGATTAGAACTCGATACTAGAAAAAAGTATGACTCTATATGAATGCCTCCAGCGGTGTACCGGGATATGCAATGAACCAAGAGTGACATGTATGAAAGAATTATGAATGGTGGCTTTATCACAAATACTATGTCAACTACATGATCATGCAAAGCAATATGAAAATGATGAACGTGTCATGATAAACGGAACGGTGAAAAGTTGCATGGCAATATATCTCGAAATGGCTATGGAAATGCCATAATAGGTAGGTATGGTGGCTGTTTTGAGGAAGATATAAGGAGGTTTATATGTGAATGAGCGTATCATATCACGGGGTTTGGATGCACCGGCGAAGTTTGCACCAACTCTCAATGTGAGAAAGGGCAATGCACGGTATCGAAGAGGCTAGCAATAATGGAAAGGTGAGAGTGCGTATGATCCATGGACTCAACATTAGTCATAAAGAACTCACATACTTATTGCAAAAATCTACAAGTCATCAAAAACCAAGCACTACGCGCATGCTCCTAGGGGGATAGATTGGTAGGAAAAGACCATCGCTCGTCCCCGACCGCCACTCATAAGGAGGACACTCAAAGAACACCTCATGTTTCAAATTTGTTACATAACGTTTACCGTACGTGCATGCTACGGGACTTGCAAACTTCAACACAAGTATTTCTCAAATTCACAACTACTCAACTAGCACAACTTTAATATCACTATCTCCATATCTCAAAACAATCATCAAGCATCAAACTTCTCTTAGTATTCAACACACTCATAAGAAAGTTTTTACTAGTCTTGAATACCTAGCATATTAGGATTATTTAAGCAAATTACCATGTTGTTTAAGACTCTCAAAATAATCTAAGTGAAGCATGAGAGAATAATATTTTCTATAAAACAAAAGTTACCACCGTGCTCTAAAAGATATAAGTGAAGTACTAGAGCAAAAACTATATAGCTCAAAAGATATAAGTGAAGCACATAGAGTATTCTAATAATTTCCGAATCATGTGTGTCTCTCTCAAAAGGTGTGTACAGCAAGGATGATTGTGGTAAACTAAAAATCAAAGACTCAAATCATACAAGACGCTCCAAGCAAAACACATATCATGTGGTGAATAAAAATATAGCTCCAAGTAAAGTTACCGATGAAAGTAGACGAAAGAGGGGATGCCTTCCGGGGCATCCCCAAGCTTTGGCTTTTAGGTGTCCTTAGATTATCTTGGGGGTGCCATGGGCATCCCCAAGATTAGGCTCTTGCCACTCTTTGTTCCATAGTCCATCAAATCTTTTACCCAAAACTTGAAAACTTCACAACACAAAACTTAATAGAAAATCTCGTGAGCTCCGTTAGCGAAAGAAAACAAAAGACCACTTCAAGGTACTGTAATGAACTCATTATTTATTTATATTGGTGTTAAACCTACTGTATTCCAACTTCTCTATGGTTTATAAACTAATTTACTAGCCATAGATTCATCAAAATAAGCAAACAACACACGAAAAACAGAATCTGTCAAAAACAGAACAGTCTGTAGTAATCTGTAACTAACGCAAACTTCTGGAACACCAAAAATTCAGAAAAAATAGGACGACCTAGACAATTTGTTTATTGATCATCAGAAATTAGAATCAATTTTTTATAACGTTCTGGTGATTTTTAACAATTATTTTCGTGAACAGAAAGTTTCTGGAATTTTCTGCAAGATCAAATAACTATCATCCAAGAAGATCCTATAGGTTAAACTTGGCATAAACACTAATTAAAACATAAAAACACATCTAACCAGAGGCTAGATCAAAGATTTATTCCTAAACAGAAGTAAAAGAAAAAAAACTAAAAATAAAATTGGGTTGCCTCCCAACAAGCGCTATCGTTTAACGCCCCTAGCTAGGCATAATAGCAAGGATAGATCTAGGTATTGCCATCTTTGGTAGGCAATCCATAAGTGGCTCTCATAATAGATTCATAAGGTAATTTTAATTTCTTTCTAGGGAAGTGTTCCATGCCTTTCTTTAATGGAAATTGGAATCTAATATTTCCTTCCTTCATATCAATAATTGCACCAATCGTTCTAAGGAAAGGTCTACCAAGAATAATAGGACATGAAGGATTGCAATCTATATCAAGAACAATAAAATCTACGGGCACATACTTCCTATTTGCAACAATAAGAACATCATTAATTCTTCCCATAGGTTTCTTAATGGTGGAATCCGCAAGGTGCAAGTTTAAAGAGCAATCATCAAAATCACGGAAACCTAATAAATCACATAAGGTCTTTGGAATCGTGGAAACACTAGCACCCAAATCACAGAAAGCATAGCATTCATGATCTTTAATTTTAATTTTAATAGTAGGTTCCCAATCATCATAAATTTTTTTAGGGATAGAAACTTCCAACTCAAGTTTTTCTTCATAAGATCGCATCAAAGCATCAACGATATGTTTAGTAAAGGCTTTATTTTGACTATAAGCATGAGGAGAATTTAGCACAGATTGCAACAAGGAAATACAATCTATCAAAGAGCAATTATCATAATTAAATTCCTTGAAATCCAAAATAGTGGGTTCATTAATATCTAATGTTTTGATCTCTTCAATCCCACTTTTATCAATTTTAGCATCAAGATCTAAAAACTCCGAATTTCTGGATCGCCGTCTAGGTAAAGGTGGATCATATTCAGTCCCATCATTATCAAGATTCATATTGCAAAACAAAGATTTAATAGGGGACACATCAATAACTTTTATATCTTCATCTTTATTTTCAAAGTTTTCCGGCATAGTGGCCATCTTATTAACTAAGGTAGCCTGCTTATCTGATATTTCAGCTATCAATTTCTCAAGATGAGCAATTTGGGATTTCAAACCATCAAATTCTTTAGACATATCATCGAGCTCTTTATTCATATAACCCATAAAGCTTTTTTGTTCCTTAAGCTCGTTTCTAAAGAAATTATTATGCTCAAATTGCAAGACCATAAAACTCCTGACATTGCTTTCGATCTCTTCTAACCTTTTAAGGTGAAGATAACCAAATCTAGGTAGAGCCATCGTGACAAGCAAGCAATCCAACACACGAGCAAACAAGAGACGGGAAAAAGGAGGCAAACGAAATAGAGAGGGCGAATAAAACGGCAAGGGTGAAGTGGGGGAGAGGAAAACGAGAGGCAAATGGAAAATAATGTAATGCGGGAGATAAGGGTTTGTGATGGGTACTTGGTATGTTGACTTTTGCGTAGACCTCCCCGGCAACGGCGCCAGAAATGGCTCGTTGTCGGGAGTCCAAATCTTGACTTGACCTTGCGTAACCCACCCCGGCAACGGCGCCAAAAATCCTTCTTGCTACCTCTTGAGCACTGCGTTGGTTTTCCCTTGAAGAGGAAAGGGTGATGCAGCAAAGTAGCGTAAGTATTTCCCTCAGTTTTTGAGAACCAAGGTATCAATCCAGGAGGAGGCCACGCACGAGTCCCTCGCACCTACACAAACAAATAAATCCTCGCAACCAACGCGATAAGGGGTTGTCCATCCCTACACGGTCACTTACGAGAGTGAGATCTGATAGATATGATAGGATAATATTTTTGGTATTTTTATGATAAAGATGCAAAGTAAAGAAAACAAAATAAAAGCGGCGCCAGAAATAGCTAAGTGTTGGAAGATTAATATGATGGAAAATAGACCCGGGGGCCATAGGTTTCACTAGTGGCTTCTCTCAAGAGCATAAGTATTTACGGTGGGTGAACAAATTACTGTTGAGCAATTGATAGAATTGAGCATAATTATGAGAATATCTAGGTATGATCATGTATATAGGCATCACGTCTGAGACAAGTAGACCGACTCCTGCCTGCATCTACTACTATTACTCCACACATCGACCGCTATCCAGCATGCATCTAGAGTATTAAGTTCGTAAGAACATAGTAACGCTTTAAGCAAGATGACATGATGTAGAGGGATAAATTCATGCAATATGATATAAATCCCATCTTTTTATTCTCGATGGCAACAATACAATACGTGCCTTGCTGCCCCTACTGTCACTGGGAAAGGACACCGCAAGATTGAACCCAAAGCTAAGCACTTCTCCCATTACAGGAAAGATCAATCTAGTAGGCCAAACCAAACTGATAATTCGAAGAGACTTGCAAAGATAACCAATCATACATAAAAGAATTCAGAAGATTCAAATATTGTTCATAGATAAACTTGATCATAAACCCACAATTCATTGATCTCAACAAACACACCGCAAAATAAGATTACATCGAATAGATCTCCACGAGAGAGGGGGAGAACATTGTATTGAGATCCAAAAAGAGAGAAGAAGCCATGTGGCTAATAACTATGGACCCGAAGGTCTGAGGTAAAGTACTCACACTTCATCGGAGAGGCTATGGTGTTGATGTAGAAGCCCTCCGTGATCGATACCCCCTCCGGCGGAGCTCCGGAACAGGCCCCAAGATGGGATCTCATGGGTACAGAAGGTTGCGGCGGTGGAATTAGGTTTTTGGCTCCGTATCTGGTAGTTTGCGGGTACGTAGGTATATATAGGAGGAAGAAGTACGTCGGTGGAGCAACATGGGGCCCACGAGGGTGGAGGGCGCGCCTGGGGGGGGGTAGGCGCGCCCCCCTACCTCGTGGCCTCCTGTTTGATGTCTTAACGTAGGGTCCAAGTCCTCTGGATCACGTTCGTTCCGAAAATCACGTTCCCGAAGGTTTGATTCCGTTTGGACTCCGTTTGATATTCTTTTTCTGCGAAACTCTGAAATAGGAAAAAAAATAGCAATTCTAGGCTGGGCCTCCGGTTAATAGGTTAGTCCCAAAAATAATATAGAAGTGTATAATAAAGCCCAATAATGTCCAAAACAGAATATAATATAGCATGGAGCAATCAAAAATTATAGATACGTTGGAGACGTATCAGCGTGAGCCATGGACATAGCACTATATGTGGAATAGAATGGTGGTTGTGGAGAAGACAAAAAGAAGAAGATAGTCTCACATCAACTAGGCGTATCAACGGGCTATGGAGATGCCCATTTATAGATATCATTGTGAGTGAGTTGGGATTGCCATGCAACAGATGCACTATAGCTATAAGTATATGAAAGCTCAACAAAAGTAACTAAGTGGGTGTGCATCCAACTCGCTTGCTCACGAAGACTTAGGGCATTTTGAGGAAGCCCATCGTTGGAATATACAAGCCAAGTTCTATAATGTAAAATTCCCACTAGTATATGACAGTGATAACATAGGAGACTCTCTATCATGAAGATCATGGTGCTACTTTGAAGCACAAGTGTGGTAAAAGGATAGTAGCATTGTCCCTTCTCTCTTTTTCTCTCATTTTTTTTATTTGGGCCTTTTTTATATGGCCTCTTTTATTTATTTATTTTTATTTAGTCTGGAGTCTCATCCCGACTTATGGGGGAATCATAGTCTCCATCATCCTTTCCTCACTTGGGACAATGCTCTAATAATGATGACTATCACACTTTTATTTTCTTTACAACTCAAAACTTAGAACAAAATATGACTCTATGCGGATGCCTCCAGCGGTGTACTGGGATATGCAATGAATCAAGAGTGACATGTACGAAAGAACTATGAACGGTGGCTTTGCCACAAATACGATGTCAACTACATGATCATGCAAAGCAATATGACAATGATGAAGCGTGTCATAGTAAACGGAACGGTGGTAAATTGCATGGCAATATATCTCGTAATGGCTATGGAAATGCCATGATAGGTAGGTATGGTGGCTATTTTGAGGAAGGTTTATGGTGGGTGTATGATACCGGCGAAAAGTGTGCGGTATTAGAGAGGCTAGCAATGGTGGAAGGATGAGAGTGCGTATAATCCATGGACTCAACATTAGTCATAAAGAACTCATATACTTGTTGCAAAAATCTACAAGTTATCAAAGCAAAGTATTACGCGCATGCTCCTAGGGGGATAGATTGGTAGGAAAAAACCATCGCTCGTCCCCGACCGCCACTCATAAGGAAGACAATCAATAAATAAATCATGCTCTGACTTCATCACATAACGGTTCACCATACGTGCATGCTACGGGAATCACAAACTTTAACACAAGTATTTCTCAAATTCACAACTACTCAACTAGCATGACTCTAATATCACCATCTTCATATCTCAAAACAATTATCAAGCATCAAACTTCCCATAGTATTCAACACACTCATAAGATTTTTTTTCTAATCTTGGATGCCTATCATAATTAAAGCAAATTACCATGCTGTTTTGTAGGACTCCCAGAATAATATAAGTGAAGCATGAGAGAACAATAGTTTCTATAAAACAAATCCACCACCGTGCTCTAAAAGATATAAGTGAAGTACTAGAGCAAAAACTATATAGCTCAAAAGATATAAGTGAAGCACATAGAGTATTCTAATAAATTTTGAATCATGTGTGTCTCTCTCAAAAGGTGTGTACAGCAAGGATGATTGTGGTAAACTAAAAATCAAAGACTCAAATCATACAAGACGCTCCAAGCAAAACACATATCATGTGGTGAATAAAAATATAGCTCCAAGTAAAGTTACCGATGGACGAAGACGAAAGAGGGGATGCCTTCCGGGGCATCCCCAAGCTTTGGCTTTTAGGTGTCCTTAGATTATCTTGGGGTGCCATGGGAATCCCCAAGCTTAGGCTCTTGCCACTCCTTGTTCCATAATCCATCAAATCTTTTACCCAAAACTTGAAAACTTCACAACACAAAACTTAGCAGAAAATCTCGTGAGCTCCGTTAGCGAAAGAAAACAAAACACCACTTCAATGTACTGTAATGAACTCATTCTTTAGTTATATTGGTGTTAAACCTACTGTATTCCAACTTCTCTATGGTTTATAAACTCTTTTGCTAGCCATAGATTCATCAAAATAAGCAAACAACACACGAAAAGCGGAATCTGTCAAAAACAGAACAGTCTGTAGTAATCTGTAACTAACGCAAACTTCTGGAACTCAAAAAAATCTAACAAAATAGGACGACCTAGAAAATTTGTTTATTGATCTGCTTCAATTGGAATCAGTATTTTATCACGTACTGGTGATTTTTAACAATTGTTTTCGTGAACAGAAAGTTTCTGGAATTTTCAGCAAGATCAAATAACTATCATCCAAAAAGATCATATAGGTTTAACTTGGCACAAACACTAATTAAAACATAAAAACAAATCTAACCAGAGGCTAGATCAAATATTTATTCCTAAACAGAAGAAAAAAGCAAAAAATTAAAATAAAATTGGGTTGCCTCCCAACAAGCGCTATCGTTTAACGCCCCTAGCTAGGCATAAAAGCAAGGATAGATCTAGGTATTGCCATCTTTGGTAGGCAATCCATAAGTGGCTCTCATAATGGATTCATAAGGTAATTTTATTTTCTTTCTAGGGAAGTGTTCCATGCCTTTCCTTAATGGAAATTGGAATCTAATATTTCCTTCCTTCATATCAATAATTGCACCAATCGTTCTAAGGAAAGGTCTACCAAGAATAATAGGACATGAAGGATTGCAATCTATATCAAGAACAATGAAATCTACGGGCACATAGTTCCTATTTGCAACAATAAGAACATCATTAATTCTTCCCATAGGTTTCTTAATAGTGGAATCCGCAAGGTGCAAGTTTAAAGAGCAATCATCAAATTCGCGGAAACCTAACAAATCACACAAAGTTTTTAGAATCGTGGAAACACTAGCACCCAAATCACAGAAAGCATAGCATTCATGATCTTTAATTTTAATTTTAGTAGTAGGTTCCCACTCATCATAAAGTTTTCTAGGGATAGAAACTTCCAACTCAAGTTTTTCTTCATAAGATTGCATCAAGGCATCAACGATATGTTTAGTAAAACCTTTATTTTGACTATAAGCATGAGGAGAATTTAGCACAGATTGCAAGAAGGAAATACAATCTATCAAAGAGCAATTATCATAATTAATTTCCTTGAAATCCAAAATAGTGGGTTCATTAATATCTAAAGTTTTGACTTCTTCAATCCCACTTTTACCAATTTTTGCGTCAAGATCTAAAGACTCCGAATTTTTGGAACGCCTTCTAGGTAAAGGTGGCTCATATTCAGTCTCATCATTATAAATATTCATATTGCAAAACAAAGATTTAATATGGGACACATCAATAACTTTTAGATCTTCATCTTTATTCTCATAAAAATTAGAAGAACACGCTTTCACAAAGCAATCTTTCTTAGCATGCATCCTAGCGGTTCTTTCCTTGCACTCATCAATGGAAATTCTCATGGCTTTGAGAGACTCATTGATATCATGCTTAGGTGGAATAGATCTAAGTTTCAAAGAATCAACATCAAGAGAAATTATGTCAACGTTCCTAGCCAATTCATCAACCTTAAGCAATTTTTCTTCAAGCAAAGCATTGAAATTCTTTTGCGAATTCATAAACTCCTTAACAGTAGTCTCAAATTCAGAGGGAATCTTATTAAAATTTCTATAAGAATTGTTGTAGGAATTACCATAATTATTAGAGGAATTACTAGGGAATGGCCTAGGATTAAAGTTTCCTCTATACGCATTGTTACCAAAATTATTCCTACCAACAAAATTCACATCCATAGATTCATTATTATTCTCAATCAAAGTAGACAAAGGCATATCATTAGGATCAGAAGAAACACTTTTAGTAGCAAATAATTTCATAAGTTCATCCTTCTTTCCACTCAAAACATTAATTTCTTCTATCGCATGCACTTTTTTATTAGTAGATCTTTCGGTGTGCCATTAAGAATAATTAACCATAATATTATCTAGGAGTTTAGCAGCTTCTCCTAAAGTGATTTCCATAAAAGTGCCTCCCGGGGCCGAATCTAAAAGATTTCTAGAAGCAAAATTCAATCCGGCATAAATTTTTTGTATAATCATCCAAAGATTCAAACCATGCATAGGGCAATTACGTATCATTAATTTCATTCTCTCCCAAGCTTGTGCAACATGTTCATGATCAAGTTGCTTAAAATTCATGATATCGTTTCTAAGAGAGATGATTTTAGCGGGAGGAAAATACTTAGAGATAAAAGCATCTTTGCACTTATTCCATGAATCAATACTATTTTTAGGCAAAGACGAAAACCAAGCTTTAGCACGATCTCTAAGCGAAAAATGAAATAGCTTCAATTTAACAATATCGTTGTCCACATCTTTCTTCTTTTGCATATCACACAAATCAATGAAGCTATTTAGATGGGTAGCGGCATCTTCCCTAGGAAGGCCGGCGAATTGATCTTTCATGACAAGATTCAACAAAGCAGCATTAATTTCGCAAGATTCCGCATCGGTAAGAGGAGCAATCGGAGTGCTAAGAAAATCATTGTTGTTGGTATTGGTAAAGTCACACAATTTAGTATTATCTTGAGCCATCATGACAAGCAAGCACTCCAACACACGAGCAAGCAAAAATAGCGAACGGAAAAGAGAGGGTGAATAAAACGGCAAGGGTGAAGTGGTGGAGAGGAAAACGAGAGGCAAATGGCAAATAATGTAATGCGGGGGATAAGAGTTTGTGATGGGTACTTGGTATGTCTTGACTTTTGTAGACTCGGCAACGGCACAAAGACGACTTGTTGTTGGCAGTCAAATCTTGAATTGACTTGGCGCGAATCTCCCCGGCAACGGCGTCAGAAATCCTTCTTGCTACCTCTTGAGCACTGCGTTGGTTTTCCCTTGAAGAGGAAAGGGTGATGCAGTAAAGTAGCGTAAGTATTTCCCTCAGTTTTTGAGAACCAAGTTATCAATCCAGTAGGAGATCACGCTCGAGTCCAACCCACCTACACAAACAAATAAGAACCTCGCAACCAACGCGATAAAGGGGTTGTCAATCCCTTCACGGTCACTTACGAGAGTGAGATCTGATAAGATATGATTTTTGGTATTTTTATGATAAATATGCAAAGTAAAATAAACGGCAATAGAAATAGCTAAGTGTTGGAAGATTAATATGATGGAAAATAGACCCGGGGGACATAGGTTTCACTAGTGGCTTCTCTCAAGGGCATAAGTATTACGGTGGGTGAACAAATTACTATCGAGCAATTGATAGAATTGAGCATAGTTATGAGAATATCTAGGTATGATCATGTATATAGGCATCACGTCTGTGACAAGTAGACTGAAACGATTCTGCATCTACTACTATTACTCCACACATCGACCGCTATCCAGCATGCATCTAGAGTATTAAGTTCATAAGAACAGAGTAATGCTTTAAGTAAGATGACATGATGTACAGGGATAAAATCATGCAATATGATTTAAACCCCATATTTTTATCCTCGATGGCAACTATACAATTCGTGTCGTTTCCCTTTCTGTCACTGGGATCGAGCACCACAAGATTGAACCCAAAGCTAAGCACTTCTCCCATTGCAAGAAAGATCAATCTAGTAGGTCAAACCAAATTGATAATACGAACAGACTTGCAAAGACAACTAATCATACATAAAAGAATTCAGAGGACATTCAAATATTGTTCATAGATAAACTTGATCATAAACCCACAATTCATCGGTCTCGACAAACACACCGCAAAAGAAGATTACATCGAATAGATCTCCAAGAGAATCGAGGAGAACTTTGTATTGAGATCCAAAGAGAGAGAAGAAGCCATCTAGCTAATAACTATGGACCCGAAGGTCTGTGGTAAACTACTCACACATCATCGGAGAGGCTATGGTGTTGATGTAGAGGCCCTCCGTGATCAATGCCCCTTCCGACGGAGCACCGGAAAAGGCACCAAGATGGGATCTCACGGGTACAGAAGGTTGCGGCGGTGGAATTAGGTTTTCGTGGATGCCCCTGATGGTTTGGGGGTACGTAGGTATATATAGGAGGAAGAAGTACGTCGGTGGAGCAATGTGGGCCCCACGAGGGTGGAGGGCGTGCCTGGGGGGGTAGGCGCACCCCCTGCCTCATGCTCTCCTCGTTGATTTCTTTACGTAGACTCCAAGTCCTCTAGATCACGTTTGTTCCGAAAATCACGTTCCCGAAGGTTTCATTCCGTTTGGACTCCGTTTGATATTCTTTTTCTGCGAAACACTGAAATAGGCAAAAAAAACAACAATTTGGGCCGGGCCTCCGGTTAATAGGTTAGTCCCAAAAATAATATAAAAGTGTATAATAAAGCCCATTAAACATCCAAAACAGAATATAATATAGCATGGAACAATCAAAAATTATAGATACGTTGGAGACGTATCACAGCACCAACAACATAATCACTAGCATCACACATAATTTCAAAAGGCAAGTTCCAATCAGGTGGTTGAACCATAGGTGCAGAAATTAAGGCGTTCTTGAGTGTTTCGAAGGCTTCTAAACAATCATCATCAAAAATAAAAGGAACATCCTTTTGCAAAAGATTTGTAAGAGGCCTAGAAATTTTAGAGAAGTCTTTGATAAATCTCCTATAGAAACGAGCATGACCTAGGAAACTACGAATACCTTTGATATCTTTAGGACATGGCATTTTCTCAATTGCATCAACCTTAGCTTTGTCCACTTCAATACCTCTTTCTGAAATTTTATGGCCCAAAACAATACCTTCATTAACCATAAAGTGGCACTTCTCCCAATTCAAGACAAGATTTGTTTGCTCGCATCTCACTTCCTTCATTTTTGGTTCCATATTAATCTTGTGCTGACATAGAGTTGGACTAATGCCTTTTAAATCATCAAGAGTATATCCAATAGCAGCTCGGTGCTTCCTTAGAACTTTCAATAATCTTTCTTCTTCATGTTCTGAAAGGTTAGCACTAATAATAATAGGATATATCTTCTTTTCAACAAGATAAGCATATTTCAAAGTGTCTGGCAATTGTTTTAATTCAAACACAACATCACCTTTAGGTGGAGGAGGGCCTCCTAGAATTTCAATCAGCAAATTGTGTTTAAGCAGAGGACGTTGTTCAAAGAAAATGTTATTTATTTCATTTCTTTCATGCATATGTAAGTCATTTCATTGTGTATCAAATATTGTTCTAGTGGATCAATAGGTGGCGCAACAATAGAAGCAAGACCAATTATTTCATCCTTACTAGGCAATTATTTTTCATGATGCTTTCTACTAAACTTGGAAAAATTAAACTCATGAGACTCATCACCAAAGCTAACACCGACAGTTTGTTTCTCACAATCTATTTTAGCATTGACGGTGTTCAAGAAAGGTCTACCAAAGATAATGGGACAAAACTCATCTTGTGGGGAACCAAGAACAAGGGAATCAGTAGGGTATTTTATTTTCCCACACAAGACTTCAACATCTCTAACAATCCCAATTGGTGATATGGTGTCTCTATTAGCAAGTTTAATAGTGACATATATGTCTTCTATCTCTGCGGGTGCTATGTCATTCAAAATTTCTTGATATAAAGTGTAAGGAATAGCACTTACGCTAGCACCTATGTCACATAAACCATGATAGCAGTGACCTCCTATTTTAACCGAGACAACAGGCATGCCAACAACAGGTCTATGTTTGTCCTTTTTATCGGGTTTGGCAATTCTAGCAGCATCTTCACAGAAGTAAATAACATGCCCATCTACATTTTCTTCCAGGAGATCCTTAACCATAGCAACACTAGGCTCTACTTTAATTTGTTCATCAGGTTTAGGTGTTCTAATATAACTTTTGTTGACCATAGTCCATACTTTAGCATGTTCCTTTATCCTAACAGGGAAAGGTGGTTTCTCAATATAAGCAGTAGGAACAACCGGATAAACATTATAAAGTATAGTTTCTTCTTTAGCTAGTACCGGTTCCTTAATTTCTTATTTAATAGGTGGGTGATATTTAAACCACTTCTCATTAGGGAGATCAACATGAGGAGAAAATGATTCACAAAAGGAGGCTACTATCTCAGAGTCAAGTCCATATTTAGTGCTAAACTTTTGAAAAGCATCGGTATTCATAAAAGATTTAACACAATCATACTTAACCTTAATACCTGACTCCTTACCTTCGTCGAGTTCCCAATCTTCAGAGTTGCGTTTAATTCTTTCCAAAAGATCCCACTGCAATTCAATAGTCTTCTTTATAAAAGAACCAGCACAAGAAGTATCAAGCATGGATCGATCATTATGAGAAAGCCGAGCATAAAAATTCTGGATAATAATTTCTCTTGAGAGCTCATGATTGGGGCATGAATATAACATTGACTTCAGCCTCCCCCAAGCTAGAGCGATACTTTCTCCTTCACGAGGCCAAAAATTATATATGTAATTCCGATCACGATGAACTAGATGCATTGGATAATTTTTTGGTGAAACTCCAATTTCAATCGATTCCAATTCCAAGATCCAATATTATCGCATAGCCTATACCATGCCAATGCTTTTCCCTTCAAAGATAAAGGGAAAACCTTCTTCTTAACTTCATCTCCGGGTAAACCTGCAAGCTTAAACAATCCACATATTTGTTCCACATATATCAAGTGCATATCAGGATGTTCGGTTCCATCTCCTGCATAAGGATTAGCTAGCAGTTATTCTATCATACCCGAAGGAATTTCATATTCAATATTTTCAGTAGGTGCAGTAGGTTGAGGGGTAGCTAATTGTGGTTCCGGTCGAGGTGAAGATACCCGAACAAACCCCTCAAAGGATTGTTTTCCATAGTAACAAGTGACAATAAATTTCAGCACACTATATAAATGTTCCCTTACCAAAGGCGCTTCACTCCCCGGCAACGGTGCCAGAAAATAGCCTTGATGACCCACAAGTATACATGATCAATTGTAGCTCTTTTCGGTAAGTAAGAGTGTCGAACCCAACGAGGAGCATAAAGAAATGACAAGTGGTTTTCAGCTAGGTAATGTCTGCGAGTGTTGAAATTGTAAGCAACAGAGTAGTTTGATAGCAAGATAATTTGTAATGAGCAAGTAACAATAGTAGTAACAAAAGTGATGAAAGGTAGCCCAATCCTTTTGAGGCAAAGGACAGGCCAAAACAGTCTCCTATAGTAAGCAAAGAGTTCTTGAGGATACACGGGAATTTCATCTAGTCACGTGTATCATGTTGGTTCGATTCGTGTTCACTATTTTGATAATTTGATATGTGGGTGGACCGGTTGTTAGGTGTTGTTCTTACTTGAACAAACCTCCTACTTATGATTAACCCTCTCGCAAGCATCCGCAACTACGAGAAAGTATTAAGAATAAATTCTAACCATAGCATTGAACTTTTGGATCCAATCGGTCCCTTACGGAATAGCGCATAAACTAGGGTTTAAGCTTGTGTCACTTTCGCAACCCATCATCTAATAATGTCGGCGCTCAGGGACGACACCTATGGGATCACAAGGAATCCCTACTACGGTTGGTGGGGCGTGTGGCTGGGCAAAGAGCGGGTCGACAAGATTAACACGGGGGGATTTTTACCCAGGTTCGGGCCGCAAACGATGCGTAAAACCCTAGTCCTGCTTTGTGTGTATTTAGTGCTCTAGAGCTCTTGAACTAGCTACGGTGCATGCCCAGTCCAAAAAGTCTGAAATCCTTTCTCCGTACGCCTTGGGCCTCCTTTTATATGTCAAAGGGGTTGCCATAGTGGCACACAGGAGGTGGAAAGTATGTACAGCTTACAAGTTTATCTCCTGACATCATAGGACAAACGCATTTAATGCACCGCCTATGTGTCCTCTTGCTTTATCGGGGACGGCAAAGAAGCTCGTCCCGTCCATCGCCGCCTCGCCTCGCTTTGACACGCGTCCAAGGTGACGAGGCATGCACCGCCACGCTGGCTGGCTGCTGCTGAGCTGGTGTGGTGGCAGGGTCTTCACGAAGATCTGCATGCCACCACGCAGGTGCTTCGCTAGTTGGCCTAGAAGCTGCATGCTGCCACGTAGGCGCTCGCCTAGTTTGTGGGCTGGCCGCCACGTCAGAACGGGTGCGGGGCAGCGAAACTCTGGCAAGTGCGGGCCTGGCCTCGGCCCCGCAGATGTCCCTGGCAAGGGTCTTGCTGGGGTCTCGTGGGCGTCCCTTGCAAGGATCTTGCCGGGGTCTTCGGCTTCTGGTTCTCATCTAGTTTTGCAGGCCTTTGGTTTTTACAAATATCTGCATGCCACTATGCAAGGCACCCGTGAGTCTTGGCCTTGACGCTGTCGATGGTGCCAGAGCTCTCAGGCTCAAGGGTCGCGGCCTTGCTGGTGTTGGGCAAGTTGCCCCAGCAAGGCTCTTGCTGGGGCTACGTAGTCTGCCCTAGCAAGGCTCATGCCGGGGGAAGCCCACCTTGTCCCTTTGTTCTTTATGCTTCTGGCTTGAGCGCAGCCTTGGCAGCCTTGTGTCTTTGCTTCTTCTGGCTTGCCAAGCGTGGCCACAGGTGCAGCTATGACTTCCCGTGCACAAGTAAAGGGGTACAGAAAGGCCCCTACTTTTGTACACCGACAGGAGCCCCCGGGCCTGGGCCACACATAAGCGCAGAGCGTTGTTGGGCGAGGCCCAGAACGGTGTGCGGGCATGCGTGGCAGAGTGTTAACCGCAGTAATCCCTTCGCCTGTTGTGCTTCCCCACGACCCGCATTGAGTGCGTGGCGTGGGGGTCGTGCGTCGAATGACCGCAGCATGCTTGCGTCATCCCGCGGTGAATAGTAAAGAGGCGGCCCGCGTCTTTCCCATAAAAAAGGGAAAACTGTAGGACTGTTGCTCATTTACTCTCCTCGCCTGTCTCAACCTTGGAACCGCGGTTCCATGTTTCCCACCACGCCCGTCTTTTTTGCCACATATGTCGCATGCGTGGCATGGGGTAGGTGACGGACGCGCGGGATATGGGAAGGCGCGCCATGGCCGATACCCATGCGTCCTTTGATTGGCGCGAGGAGGGCGGTCGACGACCTCACCCGTCGCCAACTTAATGAGCCGGGCTTGAAAGGGCTCTTCAGAGGCATAGAGCCAGTCTTCAGCCTTCCTTGCTTGGCTATAAAAAGGGGACTCAGGAGGAGGAGGAGAGGCATCTCCTCGCGTCGCCTCCATTCTCCATCCACCACCATGCTGAGAGGGCGCGGGCGCGGCCGCCCTTCTGCGGAGGCGACTAGATCTTCCTCTCGTCAGAGAGCCATGATGGTTAAGGAAGAGCCAGACGCCCAAGGTGGAGGCACCGGACGGGGTCGCGGTCGGCGAGGCAGTCGAGGCAGAGGTGGGCGCGGAAGGGGGACACCTGCAACATCACCATCTCCTCCTGCTTCGTCGAGAGTCCATGTCGGGGACACGACGTTGGAGTTTATCTTGCAGTTGCGTGAGCCGCCACGTAGCCGCCTTCGCCTTCCCGAGGCGTTCGCGAGGGTGCTGGAGATCGACCAACCGCTGAGGCTGAGGCTTCACATGAAAGGGTGTTGCAATGGTGACATATGGGTGAACACAAGGTTCCCCATCCCTCATGTAATGTTCCTTCATCGGGGTTGGAAAACCTTTGCATGCGCCCACTGCTTGATGAAGGGGAACGCTCTCCTCTTCCAATTAGTGGAGAGCGACCTGCTCTCCGTCAAGGTCTCCGGGCGCTTGGGAAACAGGTTAGGGTGCTGCACGGAGAGCTCGACCGACGACGAGAGCTCCTCCTCGAGCGACGACGGCGAGGAGGGGACCGGTGGGGAGGACGATGGGGACGGGTCCGACTAGACGTCGGACGCCCCGTCCCTAGGTGACGCCGGCAGCATCACCATCTGCACCTGGCTTTCTCCCCGGCAGAGTGATTTGCGGGGGGGGGGGGTAGTTCTTGGCGGCGGCTCCTCGAGCCAATTCCTTGAACTTCTCGGGGCTGTCGCTTCTGGCGGCTGGCGCTGGAAGGCCGGAGAAGACGAAGAAGGCGTGTGGTGGGCCGTCAAGTCGGAGTACGATAGCATCGATGCCTTCGTCTCGTATTGGCGGCCCGCTGCCTCATCATCCGGCTTCTTCTCCGGCACCGTCATCACCATCCCTCTTATGGGCGGCCGCCGGGACGTTCTCTTGGTGTCTTCTGCTGCTCGTACCTCGCCTAGGCACTCCTTTTGCCCTCCTGCTATCCCAATCCGCTTCCTGAGGAGAGGGACAAGAAAGGGATTACGGGCACCTTATCTTTTCTTTTAAATCTTAAGCCTGCGGGCACTTGTCGAGTTTAGACTTCATAACCCCTTGCTCATGTTTACGTTCCGTATGAATTGTACTTGTTTAATCAACGTATTAATGAAAAAGGTTGTTTGCCGGGTTCTTTTGTGCGTGAGCGAGGCCCACACTAAGGAGCGAGTCCTTGTTATTTTAAGCAAACAACGTCGCCCGGCAACAAACCTTACCGTCCTCCTGTTTTATACCACGATTATACCCACGCCCTTGGTGGGAGTAGGGGCAAAGTAGGATCGGGCCCTTCATTTGTTTCCCTTCCATCGCAACTACAACCAGATTCCAGCCTGGAAGGGATTTCGGGCATAGGAAGGAGGGAGCACGGTGGCATAGGAATGAACGAAGTTTCATACGTTCAAGTTTCATACGGAAACGCACAGCGGGGGAGAAAAGACTTATCTGAATCTGCAGCCCCCGGCAACCTCGACTTGCCGGGGTCGGGGGTGTCGGTCCGTCCTCTTTCCTCCAAACGGTTTTGCATAAGCGCCTGTGCAGCTGCGAACTAAAAAGGACTGGAAGAGACAGAAGACACGCGCTCGACCTCTGTGCTAGGGGTTAGTTGCCGCTAAGCACTATCAACCCTACCAGGGGGAGACTCAACCTAACATGTATGTTATCTCTTAGGGAGCCAGCGCTTCATTTATTCATCTGTTGCTCAGGGTCTGCACCTGGCTTTGTACAAAGGGTTACATGCCTTGCTGGCAAGGCTTGTACAAAAAGTGGTCTGCCGGGGGGGGCGGCAACTGCGCCTTATGGGTAAAACTTGCAAATATGTTCGATGTTCCAGGAGTTGCTCACTGAATACCATCTTCGGTCTCCAGGCGGATTGCGCCGAGCCTGGTGACTCGTATTACCCGATAAGGGCCTTCCCACTTTGGTGTCAACTTGTTGGAATTCTTGGCGGATTGAACTCGCCGAAGAACAAGGTCGCCTTCCTCAAGGCTTCGGGCACGAACCTTGCGGCTATGGTAGCGGCGCAAGGCTTGCTAGTAGCGAGCGGCTCGCACAGCAGCTCGAAGACGATCTTCCTCAAGGAGCGTCGCATCATCTTGGCGCAACTGCTCTTGCTCAACCTCATCATAAGCAAGCACTCGAGGTGACCTGTATATGAGTTCCGTGGGGAGAACCGCTTCTGCCCCTTATGCCAGGGAAAAGGGTGTCTGGCCAGTGGCTCGATTTGGTGTCGTTCTGATCGACCAAAGAACCATTGGCAACTCATCAATCCAGCGCCTTCCGCACTTGTGTAGCTTGTCAAAAGTTCTGGTCTTAAGGCCTCGTAGCACTTCTGCATTCGCCCTCTCAGCCTGGCCGTTACTTCTGGGATGAGCAACATAAGCAAAACTAACCTTGTTGCCGACGTCTTGAATGTACTGCATGAAGGTGCAGCTCGTGAACTGCGTGCTGTTGTCGGTGATGACTCTATTCGGCACACCAAAACGGCAGACTAGTCCCTTAAAGAACATGACGGCTGATTGTGTTGTCACCTTCCTCAGCGGTTTCACCTCCGGCCACTTTGTGAACTTGTCGATCGCGACGTACAAGTACTCAAAGCCCCCGACAGCACGGGAAAAAGGGCCCAGTATGTCGAGCCCCTAGACCAAAAATGGCTAGGAGAGAGGGATTGTCTGAAGAGCTTGGGCTGGTTGATGAAGCTTCTTTGAATGGAACTGGCACGCTTCACACTTGGTTACTAATGCAGTTGCATCCTGGAGGGCGGTGGGCCAGAAGAAACTTTGCCGGAATGCCTTGCCGGCAAGGGCCCTTGATCCTATGTGAGAGCCACATATGCCTCCATGTATCTCTGCCAACAGCTTCAGTCCATCTTCCTGAGGAATGCACTTTAATTTCACGCCGTTAGGTCTCCTTCTGTATAGGGCATCATCCACAAATTGGTACATGCTGGACCGACGGGCTAATTTCTCTGCCTCTTCCTGTTCCTTAGGGAGTTCCCCTATTTGGAGGAAACAGACGGTGCGTTGCGCCCATGTCGGGGCCTGGGACTCGACGGTGAGGATAAAGGCTCATCTTCAGCCGTAGGGGCAGCTGCCACTATGGTCAGGGCCTGGGGCCCTGCCGGAGGTTGTTGCCCCTCGGCAAGCTTGGGGTACCCGGCAACTTCCTTGTCGGCGGCTCCTGGGAGTGATAATCCCCAAGTGCAGGGTATCATCGTAGCAATTCCCAAAGGTGGAAGTGATAAGCATGGAGTGTCGAACCCACAAGGAGCTAAAGGTAAGATCAATATTCTCTCAAGTCCTATCTGCTACTGATACGATTCTACGTACACCGAACGTTTGCTTCCAACTAGAAACGAGAAATAAAATTACGTTGTAGGTATGAAGAGGATACTTTGCATGGTATCGGAGAGCTAAAATATAAAAGTAGGTGCTGTTATCATAAAGTTAGAATATATTACTAAATATTATAAATAACGAGTGTGAAATAATGATGGGTCGGTGTGCGGAATTATCCTAGGCAGTCGTTAACAAGACCGGTAGTCGTCATTGCAATTTCATATGAGGGAGAGGCATAAGCTAACATACTTTCTCGTCTTGGATCATATGCACTTATGATTGGAACTCTAGCAAGCATCCGCAACTACTAAAGATCATTAAGGTAAAACCCAACCATAGCATTAACATATCAAGTCCCCTTTATCCCATACGCAACAACCCCCTTACTCGGGTTTATGCTTCTGTCACTCAAGCAACCCACTATAAGCGAATCATGAACGTATTGCAACACCCTACAGTGGGAATCCCTCACGCTTGCGCGACACAGAGGGCACAATAGGACATCACCAAAATAAAACACACAACTCATACCAATCTAGATCATCAATCAACCCAAAGACAAAGGATATCTACTCAAAACATCATAGGATGGCAACACATCATTGGATCATAATATGTGGCATAAAGCACGATGTTCAAGTAGGGATTACAGCGGGGTGCAGGAGAGTGGACGGCGTAAGAGAGATGAGGATGGTGATGTTGATGAAGACAATCACCGCGGCGATGATTCCCCTCCCGATGGCACTCCGGCGCCACCGAGAGAGAGGAGGAGAGGTTCTCCCCCTTGTGCTTCCTCCTCCATGGCCTTCGGTGATGATGGCCCCTCCGGGATCCTCCTCCATGGCCTCCGATGATGATGGCCCCCTCCGGCAGGGTGCCAGAGAGGGCCTAGATTGATTTATCATGGCTATAGAGGCTTGCGGCGGCGGAACTTCCGATCTCGGTTATTTTCTAGAGGTTTGGGTATTTATAGGAGAGGTTGGCGTCGAGAACAAGTCATGGGGCCCCACGGGAAGTCCATGAGGCACAGGGGTGCGCCCTAGGGGGTGGGCGCGCCCTCCACCCTCGTGGGGCCCACGGGCCTCCCCTCCGATAACCCTTCGTTCCAGTATTTTTTATATTTTCTAGAAAAATTCTCCGTTGATTTTCATCGCATTCCCAGAACTTTTATTTCTGCACAAAAACAACACCATGGTAGTTCTGCTAAAAATAGCGTCAGTCCGGGTTAGTTCTAATCAAATCATACCAAAATCATATAAAACTATTGTAAACATGGCATGAATACTTCATAAATTATAGATACGTTGGAGACCTATCAGCATCCCAAGCTTAATTCTTGCTCGTCCTCGAGTAGGTAAATGATAAAAGAAATAATTTATGAAGTGTGAATGCTAGCAAGTGCATAAGTTTGATCAATGATAGTTCCAATCACTTTTTCTAGCATCATTATATATCATAACAGTAGCTCAACTCATGAAACTTCTCATGATCAAGTAACAAGCTATTCACATGTTAAAGTACAGATCATAAACTTTCTTGAAAACTAACAAACCGTGCTCTTAATCATCAAACAATTGCAAATTCATCTTATTTTCGGGAAGGGTCTATGTAAGAGCTTTGATTAAGCAAACTCCACATACTCAACTATCATTTAATATTTCACAATTGCTAACACTCATGTGATATTTATGGGTTCAAAGTTTTAATCGGACATAGAGAAAGATAGGGGCTTATAGTTTCGCCTCCCAACCTTTTACCTCAAGGGTAATGTCAACAATAATAATTTATGAAAACCTACATCCAAGTGGATATATATATCCGGATCGCTCCAACACAAAGTGCTTGCCAAAGGAAAAAGTGTAAAAAGGAAAGGTGATGATCACCATGACTCTTGTATAAGGGTAGAAGATAAAAGTAAAAGATAGGCCCTTTGAAGAGGGAAGCAGAGGTCGTCATGCGCTTTTATGATTGGATGCGTAAAAATCTTAATGCAAAAGAACGTCACTTTATATTGCCGCTTGTGATAAAGACCTTTATTATGCAGTCCGTCACTTTTATTTCTTCGCTATCACAAGTTCGTATAAAGCTTATTTTCTTCGCACTAATAGATCATACATATTTAAGGAGCAATTTTTTATTGCATGCACCGATGACAACTTACTTGAAGGATCTTACTCAGTCCATAGGTAGGTATGGTGGACTCTCATGGCAAAAATGGGTTAAGGAATGTTTGGAAGCACAAGTAGTATCTCTACTTGGTGCAAAGAATTTGGCTAGCATGAGAGGGAAAGGCAAGCTCAACATGTTGGATGATCCAAGACAATGTAACGTTTCGGATATAGGAAAACATAACTCATTAAGTTGTCTTCCTTGTCCAACATCAACTTTTTAGCATGTCATATTTTAATGAGTGCTCACAATTACAAAATATGTCCAAGATAGTATATTTATATGTGAAATCTCTCTTCCTTCAACATTCTTTCATGAATTGTTCAAGTGACCAATTCTGCGTTTGCTAATTTCAATAAGTTTACTACCTATACTTATTATGTGTGAAGTCATTACTCCCCATGTTATACCCATATGAAACATATATAAATTCAGATTTATGATATTCAATTTATTCAACCATTTACTCATAGGATATACGTGAAGCGCGTGAGTAAATGACAAACTACTCCAAAAGATATGAGTGAAGAACACTAAGTAGTCAAATAATTAACTAGCCATGGGAGGACTCTTTTTCATTCAAGATTTCAGATCCAATGATTTTATTCTAACAGCAAGTACAATTGAAAATACGCTCCAAGCAAAACACATATCATGTGATGAATAAAAATATACCTCCGAGTAAGGTATACCGATAGTTTTGAAGACGAAAGAGGGGATGCCTTCCGGGGCATCCCCAAGCTTAGGCGCTTGAGTCTTCCTTGAATATTAACTTGGGGTGCCTTGGGCATCCCTAAGCTTAGGGTCTTTCCACTCCTTATTCTCCTCATATCGATATCTCACCCAAAGCTTGAAAACTTCAATCACACAAAACTTAACGGAACTTCGTGAGATAGGTTAGTATGATAAAGAGTAAACCATTCACTTTGGTACTGTCAAAGACAAGGTTCATAATTGTTCTCACACAATTCCTACTGTAACATATGTTTTTCTACAATTTATATTGAGAAATATAGCCATAGAAACTGGAAAACAAGCAAACTATGCAATGAAAATAGAATATGTCAGAAACAGAACAGTCTGTAATGATCTGAACAGAAACCATACTTCTGTACTCCCAAAATTATGAAATAAATTGGTGGACATGAGGAATTTGTCTATTAATCTTCTGCAAAAAGAATCAACTCAAAAGAACTCTTCTGTAAAAAATGACAGCTAATCTCGTGAGCGCAAAGTTTCTGTTTTTTACAGCAAGATCACATTAACTTTCACCCAAGTCTTCCCAAAGGTCTTACTTGGCGCTTTATTGAAAGAAAAGCTATAAAACATGATTACTACAGTAGCTTAATCATGTAAATATTGGGTTGTCTCCCAACAAGCGCTTTTCTTTAATGTCTTTTAGCTAGGCATGATGATTTCAATGATGCTCACATAAAAGATAAGAATTGAAACATAAAGTGAGCATCATGAAGAATATGACTAGCACATTTAAATCTAACCCACTTCCTATGTCTAGGGATTTTGTGAGCACATAATTTATAGGAACAAGAATCAACTAGCATAGGAAGAAAAAACAAGTATAACTTCAAAACTTTAAGCACATAGAGAGGAAACTTGATATTATTGCAACTCCTACAAGCATGTATTCCTCCCTCATAATAATATTCAGTAGCATCATGAACGAGTTCAACAATATAACCATCACATAAAGCAGTATTTCCATGATCTACAAGCATATAAATTTTACTACTCTCCACATAAGCAAAATTCTTCTCATTCGGAATAGTGGGCGCAAACTCAACAAAATAACTGTCATGTGAGGCATAATCCAATTGAAAATTAAAATCATGATGACAAGTTTCATGGTTAACATTATTCTGTATAGCATACATGTCATCACAATAATCATCATAGCTAGCAACTTTGTTCTCATAATCAATAGGAACCTCTTCCGAAATAGTGGAATCATTTCTAACTAAAGTCGACACTCTTCCAAATCCGCTTTAGATGATAGTATTATTCATACTCCAAAAGATATAAGTGAAGTTCATGGATCATTCTACAATTAATATAGACTAACCAATATCCAAGACCAAAATATATAAGTGAAGCACATGAAGCATTCTATAAAACCATACTCAAAAGATTTAAGTGAAGCGCAAAGAGCATTCTATAAGGTCATACTCAAAAGATATAAGTGAAGCACATGAATCATTCTATAAATTGATGAAGGTATATCTCATACTAGCATGGTTCTTAAATAAAAATAAAAACACAAAGGACACAAATCATGTGAACAAAACAAGAACCGAGATATACCGATAATTGTTGAAGAAGAAAGATGTGATGCCAACCGGGGAATCCCCAATCTTAGATGCTTGAGTATCCTTGAAATATTTACTTGGGGTGCCTTGGGCATCCCCAAGCTTGAACTCTTGCCTCTCTTTATTCTTCTCATATTGATAGCTCCTCGATCTTCGAACACTTCATCCACACAAAACTTTAACAAAAACTTTGTGAGACCCGTTAGTATAATATAGCAAATCACTACCTTTAGATACTGTTGCAAACTCATTCGAATTTCATATTAGAACTATATCTACTGTATTCCAACTTCACCATGGTTCATAACCCCCCGATACTACCCATAGATTCATCAAAATAAGCGAACAACACATGGAAACAGAATCTGTCAAAAACAGGACAGTCTGGAGTAATCTGGAAGTTTAGTATACTTCTGTAACTCCAAAAATTCTAAAAAATATATTTAAAATTTAAAAAAATTGTACAGAAGTTTCAGAACCATTTGACTTTCCAGTAAAAAACGTAAATTCACGCGCTACAGCCAAAGTTTCTGTTTTCGTACTGCACAAAGTAAACAAGCAATCTAATCATCCTAAAACCAAAGCTGGGCACATTATTTTTATAATACAATGGATATATACAAGGGGATAATTATTTTTAGAGAAACTTCCATGAATTTTTTTACATTGTTTCCATCAGCATGAACACAAGTGTTCAAGGTCGACCCTCACTTCTCCAATGCATAACCTTCCAATCACTTCTCTTATTGAAAAACTTTTTAGGCATGAGAGGCAAGTAATTGTATTTTCATTCTTTTAGAAAAAAATTGTATGATTCACCCACAACTAAGCAAAAATAAAAAGGGAAAACAAAAACTACTTAGTTAAGAAAGCATACACGAAAATATCAACCCCAGGCTATTGCTCCCCGGCAACGGAGCCAGAAAAGAGCTTCATAATCCCCAAGTGCAGGGAATCATCGTAGCAATTCCCAAAGGTGGAAGTGATAAGTATGGAGTGTCGAACCCACAAGGAGCTAAAGGTAAGATCAATATTCTCTCAAGTCCTATCTGCCATTGATACGACTCTACGTACACCGAACGTTTGCTTCCAACTAGAAACGAGAAATAAAATTACGTTGTGGGTATGAAGAGGATAACTTTGCATGGTATCAGAGAGCTAAAATATAAAAGTAGGTGCTGTTATCATAAAGTTAGAATATATTACTAAATATTATAAATAGCGAGTGTGAAATAATGATGGGTCGGTGTGCGGAATTATCCTAGGCAGTCGTTAACAAGACCGGTAGTCGTCATTGCAATTTCATATGAGGGAGAGGCATAAGCTAACATACTTTCTCTTCTTGGATCATATGCACTTATGATTGGAACTCTAGCAAGCATCCGCAACTACTAAAGATCATTAAGGTAAAACCCAACCATAGCATTAACATATCAAGTCCCCTTTATCCCATACGCAACAACCCCCTTACTCGGGTTTATGCTTTTGTCACTCAAGCAATCCACTATAAGCGAATCATGAATGTATTCCAACACCCTACAGCGGGAATCCCGCACGCTTGCGCGACATGGAGGGCACAATAGGACAACACCAAAATAAAACATACAACTCATACCAATGTAGATCATCAATCAACCAAAGACAAAGGATATATACTCAAAACATCATAGGATGGCAACACATCATTGGATCATAATATGTGGCATAAAGCACCATGTTCAAGTAGTGATTACAGCGGGGTGCGGGAGAGTGGACTGCGTAAAAGAGATGAGGATGGTGATGTTGATGAAGACGATCACCGCGACGATGATTCCCCTCCCGATGGCACTCCGGCGCCACCGAGAGAGAGGAGGAGAGGTTCTCCCCCTTGTGCTTCCTCCTCCATGGCCCCCGGTGATGATGGCCCCTCCGAGATCCTCCTCCATGGCCCCGGTGATGATGGCCCCCTCCGGCAGGGTGCTAGAGAGGGCCTAGATTGATTTCTCGTGGCTACAGAGGCTTGCGGCGGCGGAACTTCCGATCTCGGTTATTTTTTGGAGGTTTGGGTATTTATAGGAGAGGTTGGCATCGAGAACAAGCCAGGGGACCCACGGGAAGTCCACGAGGCACAGGGGCGCGCCCTAGGGGGTGGGCGCGCCCTCCACCCTCGTGGGGCCCACGGCCTCCCCTCCGGTAACTCTTCGTTCCAGTAATTTTTATATTTTCTAGAAAAATTCTCCGTTGATTTTCATCGCATTCCGAGAACTATTTCTGCACAAAAACACCACCACGGTAGTTTTGCTGAAAACAGCGTCAGTCCGGGTTAGTTCTAATCAAATCATACCAAAATCATATAAATCTATTGTAAACATGGCGTGAATACTTCATAAATTATAGATACGTTGGGGACGTATCAGGGAGCTCAGCGGGAAAGTACATGCCGGGGCCTGCCTTCATTCGCTTGTTCTGTCCTGCTGATGGCTCAACGGATGGCTGAGTTAATTGAAGCACAAAGGTACCTGGTTCCACAGGCAACTTGAGGGCATTGTGTTTTGACAGGTCGTCGGCAATGTTGTTCTCTGCTCGGGGAACATGCTCTTCTTGTAGACCGTCAAAACGCTCTTCCAACTTCCTCACTTCATCCACATAGGCCTCCATCAATGGGCTATTGTAATCCTTGTTAACTTGCTTGACGACGAGCTACGAATCACCTCTGATGATGAGCTTCCTGATTCCGAGGTCTGTCGCGGTCCTGAGGCCGGCAAGCAATCCCTCGTACTCCGCCATGTTGTTTGTTGATTTTTCTCGGGGAAAGTGCATCTGGACTACGTACTTGCGGCGCTCTCCGGTGGGTGAGATGACACTACAAGAAATATGTCAACTTGCGACCATCACTATTGGTCACTGAAAGGTCATTGTTTTTCATTTGCGACCTTTTTGTGACCAAAAACAGAAGGTCAAAAGCTGGCAGTCGTAAACTGAAATTAATGACCTTCTCTGTGAGAAGGTCGTAGACGTTTACGACCAAAAGAAAAGGTCGTGGAACCCATGACCTTTTGTTTTGGTCACTGGCTATCTGCCCAGGCCACGTCGGATCCGACGTGGCAATCTGACATGGCAAAATTGTTACCAATTGAAAAGGTCGTTGATAAGATTCAGCCCGGTCCGATTAGGTGTCTATATGGGCCGAGCCCATTAATTCAGCCCATTTATGATTTTTTTCTGCCAATTTTGGTCAACTGCTTTGGGCATTTGCGGTCCATTTTAAATTTGGGCCTCACGATTTTTACAGTGCATTTAATTTTTGGGCCTTGGCCTTTTTGCGGTCCAATTTTTGGAACTTGGCTCTGTGCGATCTAATTCTTTTTGGGCTGTAGCCATTTCGACCAGTTTTTCATTTGGGCCAATAGACATTTCGGCCAGTTTTTAATTTGGGCCACGCCTCTTTATTTCAAATACAATTTACAGCACAGACATAGAATCAACCCAAATTCAATACCAATATATTCTCTTTTTGACCACTTTCAATCCAAGAATACATTTCAAGTAAACATAGAATAATATTCCAAGGATTTGTACATATATCCTAGCATTTGAATAATAAGTTCACCAAGCAAATATGCACCAAATTCTCACCAAGATCAACAATACATCCAAATTCCCAGAAAATACGGCATTACAACAAACATATAAAGCAAGTCGTTGACTTGGACTTCCAGCTTCTTCAAAAAAATCAGCACATAACTCTCCTGCAGATGAGAAGAAAAGCCACATGTTCAGTCTCGATATGGGTAATATATGCTAAAAATAAATCCAAGAACCGTGCAAGAGCCTAGGTTTTACTATCATTTGGACACCCAGATAGGCGATCCTTCCTTACCTAATGTGTGCAAGTCCAAATAAATTAATGAACAATCCATTTTATAGAGCAAATGATATGCCCCCCTTTTATCTAAAAATGTACTGTATGCTAGTGACAGAACAAGGGGTAAGACTGTTATGATATGCCAGATTGCCAACAACAGTGCTTACATGCATCTTCATATTTCGAAAGGTAACATGCATCACATCAAAAAATTGTAAGCATTGAACCTACATCATATCTACAGTAACATCACCAATCAGGTTGCATGTGTATGCTAGAAATCAAGAATCAAAAGGACTTCAGCTTGTTTCGAATATCTTGCCTTTGTTGCTCCCAGTTCAATAAAGAAATAGTCGAGCAGTGAGCGCTTCGCCTCATGGACTTGGCAGTGCACAATAGATTTCGGAATGGAGCATAAATAGAATACCTGGAAAAGAACAATAAAGAGCTATACAGTTAAGTAAGCATCCTTGGCTGTACAAATAAGTGGAGGGAACAAGAAAGCTACACAGTCTAGAATTTCTGTTGAGAAACAGTAACTTGATGTAAAGTCGCTTGAAAATAGAAAACACCTTACAAGCTTGTGAAGCTTACCATGATTTCAAAAGCATGGGTTATGTAATCTTTTATGCCATCCTCCCAAAATTTGGCTGGATGATTTTGCAACTGTAGTTGTACCCAGCGGCTCAAAATATAAACATATAGATGAGTTCTTCTCACATGTCACCAGAGGCAAATAGCAATACACATAAATGAATGAATAGGGGCATATTCTACAGCAAGATGAACCGGCAGAGATATATCTTGTAGCCTACAACAATCATGTTAGAAACCACAAAGATACAATTACAAGGCTCGCACCGAAACAAAAAATTTGTGTAGTGGCTTCAAGTAAATTAGTGGACAAAAATTTCAGACTGAATATGAAGCATTCTCCATGGACAGAAATTTCAGGCTTTCTTAACATTTCCATTAACAACAAATTGATACACCAGACAATGCTATCAGGTATCACAACAGCATAGACACACAACATAAACAAGGGTATATAACCACACACACGGCAAATACACATTAGAATGAGGCGAAACTAGAATGTTCCGACTTATAATCCACATACATAGACACTTACTGGAATCTGCAAATGCTTAGACTAGAATGAGAACAAAAGAAAACAGAACCTATCTATGCAGCAGAGAGAGAGAGATAGCAGGGGAGGAGGACCTATGGACCAACTTGCCCTTTACCAAATAGCTCAAGGGGAGCACAGCAGCAGCAGTAGATTGGCCCTGCTTGTTCCCCTTCACACAACTAGATTAGAATAACCTGCAAAAATTTGGATGGATCAGATGCAGAGACGGAGAAGAAGAGAATAGAAGGATGTATACCAAATGGTCACTCCAATGATACAACATCCCACATGGGTAATTCAAAGATGGAGGAAGCAAAATAAAGGGGAAAATTAACTTGATGTTCAGTGACCTCACTACTACAAATTAACTTGATGTTCTACTACTAGACCATTCAAGCTCATGGCCGGGATCGACCAGAATCAGAACATAATAAACATAGAAAACATATGTGGAAATGAGTTTCTATTCAAAACAGCAAATATTCCTAAATGAACAGATTCTAGAATGAACATTCTAGAGCACAGATTCTAGAATGAAACACAACATAGTGTGGCAGAGTATTGAGGTTTTGGGTAATTCTTCAGTGGGCTAACAAAATCATCATGTTCCAGTCAGTGGTGATTTCAGAAATAAACAAAGAAAGTACAACCGCACTGCTCTGACATATGGAGAGAACTACACACAAGCGGGTTAATACCATGCTCAGTAGCTGAAATCCGAGACCAACTAATCATTTTCCATTTGCGACTGACAGATCGACAACGGCATGAAACCACGCGCCACACCTCGGGCCATCGGGCTATCCCGAATCCATGTCGAGATTCCAGACCAAATCGAATCGAAGCAATCCGCATATGGAATAAACAAAGGACGCGAATCAAGCCGGGGAGCGACTGACCAGTGGGCGAAGAACTCGACGACGGCGAACTGCTCCCGCGAGGCCGTGAGGAAGGCGTCCAAGCTGGTGGGGCTGAGGTCCACAGTGTCGTCCCCCTGCGCGGCGGCCCCAGCCCCCGCCTCGTCGCCGACGCCCAGCGACCGAAGGGCGTCCGTGCGCCCCGTGAGGGAGGAGGCGACAGCGCGACGAGGAGGAGGACTCGCCCCGGCGCGGAGGCCATGGGATCGGCAAGGAGCTGGATCTCACCGGTCCGGCACGGCGGGGATCCGGCGATCCGTCTTGCCACACCGTACATCTCAGGAGGAAGGGAGGGAGGTCGCCGGTGGGGGTGGTAGTCGGCTAGTGGCGGGATTGGAGAGGAATCGGGGGAGGGAGAGGAATTGAGTGGATCTCCAGCCAGGGAGGGAAGGGGAGGTGGAGGCCATGGTTGTGGTCGCCGACGATGTTGAAGTGGTGAGTGCCGCCACAGGAGAGAGAGAGAGAGAGGGGACGCTAGAGAGAGGTGGCCATGGCGTCGATCTAGGGTTTCGGTGTGGAGAGAAGGAGAGGGTGGAGTGGAAGGCGGAGGTCGCCGACGGGTATGAAGTAGAGGATGTCGACCGGGCAGTGGAGGAGTGGGGGAGGAGGTTGCCGGCGGGGCTGGGGCTGGGTTTGGGGGAGTGGAGATCGGCGGCGGGGCCGGGTTTGGGGTTGCGGGAGAGGAGAGGATGGATCTGGGGGACCGAGGGGAGGGCGGAGTGGGTGAGTGGGGGTGGCGGTGGGTGGGGATCTGGGGGATCGAGCAGAGGGTGGGTGGGTTTTGGTTTTTGATTCTCGGGAGAAGCTCCACCGTTGGATGGATGCGTGATGGATGACTCAGATTGCGTCCAATTTGGTGATCCGCGTGAAAGCGGTTCCTCGCGTCTCATTGGCTGGCTATCTCGCACTTGAATCTCAAAATTTTGGACCCAAAACTTTGAATTTTTTTAAACATAAGAATGGCATAGTTTGTCCAAATGATCTCGTTTTTTTCATAAGTGTGCATCTTAGATGGCAAACAATGCCATAGTTGGACGGCTTTCATTTTATTTGCACAAAAAGATGATTTTCCATTTTTCGAGTGCATAAAAAGGTTTTTTTGTGAAGAATCTACCAAATATTTGTTTCAAAATAGCACAACTCCATTTTTCAAAAATATTAGACCACATTTTATGTAAAATTGACCAAATAGTTACATGTCAAAAGGTTTTGATCCACCTCTTATAAAAAAAACAAATTTCACCCATTAAGTAGGAAGCGGGGAAAATTTGAACAAAAAATTGTTCAAATGATTCCATATTGTGCACAAGGGTGCATATTGGAATGGCAAACAATGTTGCATAAGGAAGTTTTCATTTTCTTTCGACGAAAAAAATCATTTTCCATTTTCCGAGTACCCAAAATGAGTTTTTTTGTGAAGGACCTACCAAATAATTGTTGCAAATTTGGACCAAATCAATTTTATAAAATACTAGGCCATATTTAATGCACAATTGACCAAATGGTTGGGTGTCACAAGCTTTGATCCTCCTATGGTGAAAAAGACAAATTTCTGCCGATTCAGTTGGAAGCGGGTCAAATTTGAACTGCAGCGGCCTCGTAGTTTGCTCTATATTTTTTTCCAAAAATCATTTTTAGGTACAAAAGTATCTATTTAATCAGAGAAACACCAAAAAAATTCCAAGATTCAACCACTAGCTAGGAACGGTCAAGCCGGCCGTTTTGACCGCATTTTGAAACGGGCATAAAAAATTTAAAAAAATCAAAAAAATGCAAACCCTTCGCATTGTGTCATATATGTGGCCAAGTTACCAGGAAAAATAATAAACTTGTAATACCATAATTTTAAAAAAAGTGTTCTCGGAAACGAGCTATCATGTGTGGAGATCAATGGCTTTCAAGCCAAATGATCTATCTTATGGCCACATTCATGGCATTGTTTGTTGAAATGATCTCATATTGTGCACACGGGTGCATATTGGAATGGCAAACAATGTTGCCTAAGGAAATTTTCATTTTCTTTGGACGAAAAAATCATTTTCCACTTTTCGAGTGCCCAAAATGAGGTTATTTTGTGAAGAACCTACCAAATAATTGTTGCAATTTGAACCAAATCAATTTTATAAAATACTAGGCCATATTTAATGCACAATTGACCAAATGGTTGGGTGTCACAAGCTTTGATCCACCTCTGGTGAAAAACACAAATTTCTCCCTGGCAGCTCTTTCTTTAAAGCCATTAAGCGAGGCATATAGTGCTCAAGTAGTGAATCCACCCGGATCCCAAGGTATATCAAAGCCAATTTTAATTAGCAATGATTTGTGATTTAGTAGTGAGCGCAAAGTAACATATATCATGCAACAACGAAGTCTAACTCTCTTCCTATGCATCGTCATGTCATAAAAGAACAATTCATGCACACATAGTAAAGGCCAATGCATAGTATAAACAGTTTCTTGCAAGTTTATCATGTTGGAAACATAGAGAGGCGGAGATATAGTTCCTCCCTCATAATAAGTGCAAGTAGGAACAGCAAGCACATGCATATTATATCTATCAAAATAATCATGTGCAACGGTAAAAGGCAACCCATCAATATAATCCTTAATAAAGGCAAACTTCTCCGATATAGTGTAGTCGGGAGAATTCAAAAAGATAATAGACTATCATGCGTGGGTGCAATAGCAACAATTTCATGTTTAACATAAGGAACTATAGCAAGTTCATCTCCATAAGCATAATTCATATTGGCATCTTGGCCACAAGCATAGCAAGCATCATCAAAAAGGGATATTTCAAGAGAATCAACGGGATCATAACAGTCATCATAGCAATCATCCTTCGGTAAGCACGAAGGGAAATTAAACAATGTATGAGTTGAAGAGTTACTCTCATTAGAAGGTGGGCACGGGTGATCAATCTGCTCTTCCTCCTTTTGTTCTTCGCTCTCCTCCTCATCTTTTTCATCCAATGAGCTCACAATGTCATTAATTTCTTCTTCCATAGACTCCTGCAAAATATTAGTCTCTTCTTGGACAGCAGAGACTTTCTCAATAAACGCATCAATATCGGCATTGTATTCATAATTCTCATAGAAATATTTAAGGATAGCTAAATTTTCAGGTCTATAAACTGAATCATCAAAATCTTGAAATTCTTTAAACAAAGATTCAATTTCACATGCACCCTTAAAAGCAACAAATTCTCATATTCGTTCCACATCATAGTAATCATATATACCTCTAGCATAAGAAGCCAAGGTTTCATTATCAGTAAATTTGCATGAAAAGGGAAGGTGTGGAGCCTTCATCCTAGAGCAACAAGTATAATCATATCTCAAGCATAGTTGCCTAGCATACCACTTCAACATATAAATTTGATCCCATAATAGTTTCCCTTTTTGAGTCAAGCAATAAACCCTAAAGTATTCACATTGATCCAACGTGTCTCCCAGTACAAAATTGAATGGGGTTTTCTCGGGATTATCAAAGTAGTACATAATATCTTTCACATAATGAGCATCGAGGGTTTTAGGAGGTTTCCCATCTCCATGACTAGTAAGTAAACCTAATTTTTTTGGTATTTCGTGTTCCATATCCATAACTAAAGATAGAGAACAACTAAGAACAGCCAATAAAAATTACTTAGTGATAAAGCAAACAAGCACACACGAGAATATTCACCCCACGCTATAAGTCCCCGGCAACGGCGCCAGAAAAAGGTCTTGATAACCCACAAGTATAGGGGATCAATTGTAGCCTCTTTCGATAAGTAAGAGTGTCGAACCCAACGAGGAGCTAAAGGTAGAACAAATATTCCCTCAAGTTCTATCGACCACCGATACAACTCTATGCACGCTTAACGTTCGCTTTACCTAGAACAAGTATGAAACTAGAAGTACTTTGTAGGTGTTTTTGGATAGGTTTGCAAGATAATAAAG
Source organism: Triticum aestivum (assembly GCF_018294505.1). Taxonomy (NCBI): domain Eukaryota; kingdom Viridiplantae; phylum Streptophyta; class Magnoliopsida; order Poales; family Poaceae; genus Triticum; species Triticum aestivum. The sequence goes on from NC_057799.1 coordinate 335,845,589, forward strand.
AGCGCGTAAATAAAATGTAGGGGCTGTTTAGATAAAGAAGCAATAAAATTAGTATAGCGAGTGTGGAAAAGTGGTGGTAGGAGTTGCGAAATTGTCCCTAAGCAATTGACTGCGTTACTAGACCGATAGCAAGTTTTATGTGGGAGAGGCCACTGCTAGCATGTCATCCCTGACTTGGAATTCTATGCACTTATGATTGGAACTATTAGCAAGCATCCGCAACTACTAACGTTCATTAAGGTAACACCCAACCATAGCATTAAGATATATTGGCCCCCCTTCAATCCCGTCTGCATTAATTTCTATGCTAGGTTGAAGCTTCTGTCACTCTTGCCCTCCAATACATAGTCCTATCAACATACAACTAACCCTATGGTATGATCCACGCGCGCGCTCATATGATGGTCACCAAAGGGCAGCAACATAACCACAAGCAAATTAAACCAATCATAGCAATTCATCAATTACTGATAGGACAACGAAAATCTACTCACACATCATAGGATGGCAACACGTCATTGGATAATAATATGAACCATAAAGCACCATGTTCAAGTAGAGGGTACAGTGTGTTGCGGGAGAGTGGACCGCTGTAGATAGATGGGGGAAGGTGATGGAGATGTTGGTGAGGATGATGGAGGTGTTGGTGTAGATCGCGGTGATGATGATGGCCTCGGCGGCGTTCCGGCGCCATCGGAAGCGAGGGGGAGAGATCCCCCCTTCTTCTTCTTCTTCTTATTCTTCTTCTTCTTCTTCTTCTTCCTTGACCTTCTCCCTAGATGGGAGAAGGGTTTCCCCTCTGGTCCATGGTCTCCATGGTGTGGGAGGGGCGAGAGCCCCTCCGAGATTGGATCTGTCTCTCTGTCTCTCTCTGTTTCTGCACTGGCTGATTCTGCCCTTTCACCGTTTCTTATATATCTGGAGATCTGTAACTCCGATTGGATTGAAACCTTTGCCCAGATTTTTCTCCAAAAATTAGCTTTCTTGCGGCCAAAGAAGAGCAGCAACCGCCTTACGGGGTCCCACGAGGGTCAGGGGCACGCCCAGGGGGGCAGGCGCGCCCCCTGCCTCGTGGCCCCCTCGGGCACCGTCTCGCGTTGATTCATCTTCCCATATTTCACAAATATTCCAAAAATATTCTCCGTCCGTTTTTATCCCGTTTGGACTCCGTTTGATATGGGGTTTCTGCGAAACATAAAAATGCAACAAACAGGAACTGGCACTGGGCACTGGATCAATATGTTAGTCCCAAAAATAGTATAAATAGTTGCCAAAAGTATATGAAAGTTGTAGAATATTGGCATGGAACAATAAAAAATTATAGATACGACGGAGACGTATCAGCATCCCCAAGCTTAATTCCTGCTCGTCCTCGAGTAGGTAAATGATAAAAAAGATAATTTTTGATGTGGAATGCTACCTAGCATAATCTTGATCATATATCTAATCATGGCATGAATATTAAGACACGAGTGATTCAAAGCAATAGTCTTTCATTCGACATTAAGACAATAATACTTCAAGCATACTAATAAAGCAATCATGTCTTTTCAAAATAACATGGCCAAAGAAAGTTATCCCTACAAAATCATATGGTCTGGCTATGCTCCATCTTCACCACACAAAAAATTCAAATCATGCACAACCCCGATGACAAGCCAAGCAATTGTTTCATACTTTTGATGTTCTCAAACCTTTTCAACTTTCACGCAATACATGAGCGTGAGCCATGGACATAGCACTATGGGTGGAATAGAATATGATGATGGAGGTTGTGTGGAGAAGACAAAAAAGGGATAAAGTCTCACATTGACGCGGCTAATCAACGAGCTCTGGAGATGCCCATCAATTGATGTCAATGTGAGGAGTAGGGATTGCCATCCAATGGATGCACTAAGAGCTATAAGTGTATGAAAGCTCAAACTGGAAACTAAGTGGGTGTGCATCCAACTTGCTTGCTCATGAAGACCTCGGGCATTTGAGGAAGCCCGCCATCGGAATATACAAGCCAAGTTCTATAATGAAAATTCCCACTAGTATATGAAAGTGATAACTCAAGAGACTCTCTATATGAAGAACATGGTGCTACTCTGAAGCACAAGTGTGGTAAAAGGATAGTAACATTACCCCTTCTCTCTTTTCTCTCATTTTTTTATTTTTTTTCTTTTTTTGGTGGGCTTCTTTGGCCTCTTTTTTTATTTGGGCTTCTTTGGCCTCTTTTTTTTTAAAGTCTGGAGTCTCATCCCGACTTGTGGGGGAATCATAGTCTCCATCATCCTTTCCTCACAGGGGCAATGCTATAATAATGATGATCATCACACTTTTATTTACTTACAACTCATTATAACAACTCGATGTCTAGAACAAAGATATGACTCTATATTAATGCCTCCGACGGTGTACCGGGATGTGCAATGATCTAGCGTAGCAAAGATTAAAAAAATGGACAAGCCATGAAAATATCATGCTAGCTGTCTTACGATCATGCAAAGCAATATGAAAATGAATGCTCAAGTCATGTATATGATGATGATGGAAGTTGCATGGCAATATATCTCGGAATGGCTATGGAAATGCCATAATAGGTAGGTATGGTGGCTGTTTTGAGGAAGATATAAGGAGGCTTATGTGTGATAGAGCATATCGTATCACGGGGTTAGGATGCACCGGCGGAGTTTGCACCAACTCTCGAGGTGAGAAAGGGCAATGCACGTTACCGAAGAGGCTAGCAATGATGGAAGGGTGAGAGTGCGTATAATCCATGGACTCAACATTAGTCATAAATAACTCAAATACTTATTGCAAAAATCTATTAGTCATCGAAACAAAGTACTACGCGCATGCTCCTATGGGGATAGATTGGTAGGAAAAGACCATCGCTCGTCCCTGACCGCCACTCATAAGGAAGACAATCAATAAATAAATCATGCTCCGACTTCATCACATAACGGTTCACCATACGTGCATGCTACGGGAATCACAAAATTCAACACAAGTATTTCTACAATCCACAACTACCCACTAGCATGACTCTAATATCACCATCTTTATATCGCAAAACTATTGCAAGGAATCAAATGTATCATATTCAGTGATCTACAAGTTTTATGTAGGATTTTATGACTAACCATGTGAATGACCGATTCCTGTCATCCCTCTAAATAGATATAAGTGAGGAAAGAGAGTTTAATTCTTTCTACAAAAGATATGCCCACGCTCTAACAAATATAAGTGAAGCAAAAGAGCATTCTACAAATGGCGGTTTTCTATGTCTAGGGAAACAGGCAATCCAAACTTCAAATGATATAAGTGAAGCACGTGAAGCATTCTATAAAGCTGTACTCAAAAGACATAAGTGAAGTGCAATGAGCATTCTATAAATCAACCAAGGACTATCTCATACCAGCATGGTGCATCAAAGAAAAGTGAAAACTAAATGCAAAAGACGCTCCAAGATTTGCACATATCGCATGAACGAAATGAATCCGAAAACATACCGATATTTGTTGAAGAAAGATGGGATGCCTTCTGGGGCATCCCCAAGCTTAGACGCTTGAGTCTCCTTGAATATTTACTTGGGGTGCCTTGGGCATCCCCAAGCATGAGCTCTTGCCTCACCTTCTTCTCCTCACATCGATACATCCTCGATCTTCGAACACTTCATCCAAACAAAACTCAACAGAAAACTCGGTAAGATCCGTTAGTAAAGCAAATCACTACTCTAAGTACTGTTGCAAACCAATTCGTATTTTGTTTTTCATTGTAGCTACTTTAATATAACTTTTCCATGTCTTGATCCACTGATAGGAATTGATAGTTTCATCAAAACAAGCAAACTATGCATCAAAAACAGAATCTGTCTAAAACAGAACAGTCTATAATAATCTGAACATTCACCGTACCAATGGTACTCCAAACATTCTACCAAAATTACGAAAAATAAACAATTTGTATAGAAAGACAGTGCAAAAAGTTTCAGAACAATTTGACGTTCCAGTAAAAAATGTAAAATCGCGCACTACAGCCAAAGTTTCTGTCCTGCACCGCACAAACCAACAAGCATTGTAAACATCCTAAAGGAAAATCTTGGTACATTATTTTTATAATACAATGGAATTTTACAAGGAGATAATTATTTTTGTTGAAAAGTTTCTGTAATAAAGATTCAAAAAGTTTCTGTGAGCATGAGCAAAGTTCAAGGAGCTCCCCCACTTCAACAATGCTTGTCTCTTTCACTTTCACTTTCCTTTTTAAAAGGTTTTAGGTTCCCCTCTTTATTTTTTTGTTTTTAAACTATATGAGAGCACTCAACAGAAATAAGTGACTCTCTAAAACTTCTGGGTTGTCTCCCTGGCAGCGCTTTCTTTAAAGCCATTAAGCTAGGCATATAGTGCTCAAGTAGTGAATCCACACGGATCCCAAGGTATATCAAAGCCAATTTTAATTAGCAATGATTTGCGATTTAGTAGTGAGCACAAAGTAACATATATCATGCAACAAGGAAGTCTAACTCTCTTCCTATGCATCGGCATATCATAAAAGAACAATTCATGCACACATAGTAAAGGCCAATGCAAGTATAGAGAGGTGGAGATATAGTTCCTTGCAATTTGCCTGAGCTCGTTCCCGAAGGACTTGACGTTGGTCGCAACGGGCTCGCGGGTCAGACGACGCCGTAGAAACGTTGTCGCGGGTGTCGGCCCGGCGAGTCGGCGGCTGCTGTCGCAGCAGTGGGGGAGGAGAGTGCACCATGGTCGCAGCGTCTTTGGTCCTCCCACCGCCGGCATGCACCGGCTCGACAGAACGCCGGCTCGAGGGTCCCGCTGGGCTTGGCTCATCTTTTTTGGCGAAGCTGATGAGGCTTCGAATGGTGGCCCTCCACTCGTCGAGCTTCTCCGCTGTTGGAGGGAACTCGAGGAGTAGTTGCATGCGTGCCAATGCTTCCGCTAGCGTGGGTGGCGGCGAAAGCTGCGTGGACCGTGACGCGCTCCAACTTCTAACCACGTTAGAAGGAGCTCTGTCACGGTCTTGCTGTCGTGCGCCATTTCCGCCAGCGTCTGGGCGCGCATGCTGACCTGGTGCGTCTTGAGAGTGTCGCAAAGGGTCTTCCCGCGGAGGTGTTCGGAGGCACCGACGTCGCGGCGTTGCTCGTCACGCGCGGCCTGGGAAGGTCGTGGTGCGGGTGCCGGTTGGGGCGTCCAGGAGGTCGCCGTGCCACCCGTGGGCAGCACGGCCCCGCCCCCGGGCCCAGCGGCGCGCGGCTCGTCGTCTCGGGCACGCACGACGCCGCTCGCCTGGCTCTGATTGCCACAGTGTCATGGATGCTCGCGGGCCGCGACCGCTCCGTCCCCCGCCCGCGCTGAGACGGGTGGTTCGGCCCCAGACGACCGATCGCCGTGATCGCCTTCTTCCTGGGAGACATCGCGACGAAGGAGTCAATGAGTTGACTTCAAAACCGGATTTTCACAACCTCAGCGCCCCCTACCTGGCGTGCCAAAGATGTCGTGGCTTAGGAAACCTATGGGATCACAGGAATCCCTACTACGGTTGGCGGGGCGTGTGGCTGCGCAAAGAGCGGGTCAAGAAGATCAACACGGCGGGATTTTTACCCAGGTTTGGGCCGCAAACGATGCGTAAAACCCTAGTCCTGCTTTGTGTGTATTTAGTGTTCTTGAGCTCTTGAACTAGCTGCAGTGCATGCCCAGTCCAAAAAGTCCGAAATCCTTTCTCAGTATGCCTCGGGCCTCCTTTCATATGTCAAAGGGGTTGCCATAGTGGAACACAGGAGGTGGAAAGTACGTACAGTGTACAAGTTTATCTCCTGACATCATAGGAAAAACGCATTTAATGTGCCGCCTATGTGTCCTCTTGCTTTATCGGGGATGGCAAAGAAGCCCGTCCCGTCCATCGCCGCCTCGCCTCGCTTCGACGCACGTCCAAGCTGACGAGGCATGCAGCGCCATGTTGGCTGGCTGCTGCTGAGCTGGTGCGGTGGCAGGGTCTTCACGAAGATCTGCATGCCACCACGCAGGTGCTTGGCTAGTTGTCCTAGAAGCTGTATGCTGCCACGCAGGCGCTCGCCTAGTTGGCGGGCTGGCCTCCACGTCGGAACGGGTGCGGGGCAGCGAAACTCTGGCAAGTGCGGGCCTGGCCTCGGCCCCGCAGATGTCCCCGGCAAGGGTTTTGCCGGGGCCTCGGCAAGGGCCTTGCTGGGGTCCCGGCAAGGGTCTTGCCGGGGTCTCGTGGGCGTCCCCGGCAAGGATCTTGCCGGGGGTCTTCGGCTTCTGGTTCTCAAGTAGTTTTGTAGGCCTTTTGTTTTTACAAAGATCTGCATGCCACTATGTAAGGCACCCCTGAGTCTTGGCCTTGACGTTGTTGATGGTGCCAAAGCTCTCAGGCTCAAGGGTGGTGGCCTTGCTGGTGTTGGGCAAGTTGCCCCGGCAAGGCTCTTGCCGGGGCTACGTAGGCCTCCCTAGTCAGGCTCTTGCCGGGGGAATCCCACCTTGTCCCTTTGTTCTTTATGCTTCTGGCTTGAGCGCAGCCTTGGCAGCCTTGTGTCTTTGCTTCTTCTGCCTTGCCAAGCAAGGCCACAGGCGTGGCTACGACTGCTCGTGCACAAGTAAAGGGGTACAGAAAGGCCCCTACTTTTGTACACCGACAAATATGTCGGATCTGGGGTTCCGGCAAAACCCTTAAGGTTCAAACTCTGGGGTGCGCGTGAAGTTCTTTCCCTCCTACCGATCTACGCCTAGCTCTCTAAGATCTCGCGGACGAACTCGATGAACTAGCAACACAAAGACACAAGATTTATACTGGTTCGGGCCACCGTTGTGGTGTAATACCCTACTCCAGTGTGTGGTGGTGGATTGCCTCTTGGGCTGATGATGAACAGTACAAGGGGAAGAACAGCCTCCTGAGGTTGAGGTGTTCTTGTATTCGGTGTGGCTAAGGGAAGGCTCTCGATCAGATGAGATCAAGATGCTTCCTTTGGTGGTGGCTAGTCCTATTTATAGAGGCCCTGGTCCTCTTCCCAAATATTGAGCAGGAAGGGAGCCAACAACAGCGGCCAATTTGAAAGGGGACAGCTAGTACAAGCTATCCTTACAAAAGCGGTCTTCGCCTGCGAAAGGCTCTGGTGGTGACGCCGCCTTGGGCTCCATGGTGATCTTCGTCCTGCTGGCCTGCTGGTCTTGGTCTCGTTGCACTGATATGGAAACCTTTACCAGATGCCTCGGTACTCCACGCCTGCACTTGCCTTCTTAGCACCAAAGTGGAAACAAGGGCGCTGCGCGCGCTGGCGCCTGCCTGGCGTCCGCCTGGTGTTGATCGTCATGGCTCACGTCACGAGAGCCTCGCGAGGTTTGCCCTGCCTTGATATCTCCGCTCCTCACGAGGCAGCCTGGCGAGGCCGCTCCCGAGGAGGTCTTGCGTCGTCCGCCTCGCGAGGCCTGGCCCCTCGCGAGGGTCTTGTATGCTTTGTCGATGAAGATGGGCCGTACCGGCCCGCCAGCAAACCCACGCCGTGGGCCGCAGGCAGGCAAGTCTGGGGACCCCCGTTCCTAGGATGCTGACAAAATAACTACTCCACAATGCATTCCCTTTGGCCCAAATATGGTGAAGTGTCATGTAGTCGACGTTCACACGACACCACTAAGGGAATCACAACATACATACTATCAAAATATCGACCACACATCAAGTTCACATGATTACTTGCAACAAGATTTCTCCTGTGACCTCAAGCACAAAAGTAACTACTCACAAATGATAATCATGCTCAAGATCAGAGGGGTATTAAATAGCATAATGGATCTGAACATATAATCTTCCACCAAATAAACCATATAGTAATCAACTACAAGATGTAATCAACACTACTAGTCACCCACAAGCACCAATCTATAGTTCCGGTAACATGATTGAACACAAGATATGAACTAGGGTTTGAGATGAGATGGTGCTGTTGAAGATGTTGATGGAGATTTCCCTCCCCAAGATGGGAGAGTTGTTGGTGATGATGATGATGATTTCCCCCTCCGGGAGGGAAGTTACCCCGGCAGAATCGCTCCGCCGGAGGGCGAAAGTGCTCCTGCCCAAGTTCCGCCTCGAGACGGCGGCGCTCCGTCCCAAAAGTCCTCTCCTTATATTTTCTAGGTCAAATTGACCTATATACCAGAAGATGGGCACCGGAGGTGGGCCAGGGTGAGCACATCCCACCAGGGCACGCCTGGGGGCCCAGGCGCGCCCTGGTGTCTTGTGCTCACCAGGGTGGCCCCTCTGGTACTTATTTGCTCCAATATTCCTCAAATATTCCATAAAAAAGCTCCATGAAGTTCCAGTTTGTTTTGAGTTTTGCAGAATAGGTAGCCTGACGTAGCTTTTCCAAGTCCAGATTGCCAGCTGCCGGAATTCTCCCTCTTTGTGTGTACCTTGCATATTGTGAGAGAAAAGGCATTATAATTACTCCAAAAAGCATTATTATGCATAAAAACATCATAAATAACAGTAGGAAAACATGATGCAAAATGGACGTATCAAGTATCACCCTAAGAGTAAAGATGGCCGATATATACTTATCGTCCTAAGAACATGCATAATGGTCAATTGAGTGTTTACATCGTCCTTAGAACAAGCTATGTGCAAGTTATTTTTTGGCACACAAGTTTTGCCTAAAAATAGGGGGCCATGTGTTGACACCAGATTTTGCATGACCAAAAATTCAATTAATATGGCATGGGATGAAAAAGTTTCAACGGCAAAGTTCTTTATCTCATCGAAACTGATGATTTTCATATACAAATCGTCTTAATCCAAGGTCGTATGCAAAAGTTACAGGCAAAAAGGCAAGTTGCAGCAATGCATGGACGGATCATCCGGCTGAAGGCCGAACAAGCGACCCAAACAATAGGAGGTTTACCACGAGGCCGGATGATCTCGGACTGGAGGCCGGACAATCCAGGCAAGAGTCCGGACATCCGGGCAAGTTGTTCTGGTGCAGTCTTTAGAAAAAAGACCGAGAGCCCCTCAAGCTAACCTCGTATTGAAAAGTGTCCAACAGCAAAGTTGCGTCTTGTCGAAGCGGTTGATTTTGGTATAAATATCATCTTAATCCGAGTTCGTATGAAAAAAGTTACAGCGCAATTAATGAACTGATGTCAGAAAACTGGGCTTGGCCGGATCATCCGGGCCTGCGGCCGGACATTCAGGCCGTAGGTCGTGAATAGTCCGTGTTTGGTTAGGTTTTAATGATCTGGACGACAAGGCAAGTCATTTTCTTGTATGGGAAGTCCATCTGCCACTTATATAGACAAGAAGTAACCGCCGACTGAACAACAACACACAATCAAACAAATCAATCTACTACTTTTTCGTGTTCATCTACTCTTTATCTCTCGGGCTGTATCTTTTTTCTTGTTCTTCGTTCGTTGTTCATCTTGGAGGGCAGCGGTCCACGAGGCCCTAGGGGCGATCAGGTCGATCTAGGGCAGCCCATTGCCGCCGCATGCCCTGACGGGGTCCCTCCTGGGCATGTGGGGTTTCGGGTCTACAAAAGCGCCCATCGGATTACTTGCGTACCGTGCTTCCGGCCGGGTCTCCTTCGACGTGAACTGCGGTGCATCACCCTCGGCGTCGAGGGTATACGTTGACGTGTTCGTGTACGAACAGAGGCAGGATGTGCGCCGGTTTGCAGAATTTACTGCAACCGGCGCATGAAGCACCAAATAGGAGGCCTGCAATCCTAACTTAGCATGGCTGAACATACTTTTTTTGGGTTTCGGGTTTTCTCTAGTTTCTTTAGCGATTCATGACAATTGACAAATAATATACATATGTTTTAAAAAATGCTCATACCATCAAAAAAATTGTACCACTCAAAAGTTATTTCCCACGTTTAAAAAATAACCACATGTTTAAGAAATTTTCTTATGTTTTAAAAATATTCATACCATCAAAAAGTGTTCCTCACATTTTTTTTCTTCATGAGTGTAATTTTTTGTTCATGCAATTTTACAAACGTATTCGTGCAAGTTAAAAAAATTGTACCAACCAAAAACATGTTCGTGACATTTTAAAACTATTCTCATGTATTAAACATCATGCACGTAATATTAAATAATGTTCATTCTACTCAAAAAATGGTTCGTGATATTTAAAATATGTCCACACATATGAAAAAAATGTTTTTGAATTTTTTTAAAAATGTTTGTGGATGTATTATTTGCGATGTAATTTTTAAAATATGTCCACTCAATATACTTCATTAAATATTCTAAGATACCCCAATACAGGTTTTGTTGAAAAAATATTTTTTGCAACGTACTTTTTTTAATATACCTTTTTCACGTACAAACAAATCAGTATATACGTAAACCTTTCAAAATATGAGACACACACGATTTTTTCCATCAAACTCATTTTGGGGTATCTAGAAATTATTAATGAAATATATTAAAAGTAATAATGAGGTATAAAAGATTCATCTGCATGGTATATTAAAAATAATGATGTTGAGATCAAAACACCACATACTGATATATAAGGTCTTGAAATAATCCACCACCATTGATAGGATGGACAAGCTCTTCATTGAGCATGGAACATATATTAGCACTCAAAGTGTACTCAAAGATGATACATAACTTATGCGCACAAATGAAAAATGCGGATTACAAAAGTGTACGTGAATAATATACAGTACCTCAATAGGTGTGGAGGCAAACACCATCTCGAACCATTTAAATGGATCATGAACTACACCCAAGGTCTCTAGTATAGGCGCAGAGACCATAGTTATTTGCGAAGGTTTATAACAACAATCAAGGAGCAACCTTTGAAGTGAAGGGGCATCTTCGATGATGAGCTCATGTCCTTCAAAATGAATTCCAATGCTTACAAGGTGAGACAACTTTATTTTGAGACAAGGGATATGTATTCCTTTTCCAAAAACAAGCACCAAATGCTCCAGTGTAGGGCAGCTGGAGTGGATGATGTTGTGCAGTGAGGCCACCGACAGATCAACCAACACAAGCGCAAGTTTTTTCAGCAGCGGGGGTCAAAGCATTTGTACCAGATTGTCTGCTAGATGGCACCGGGTCAAGGTGGTGGTGTGGAGAGAAGAGGAAAACCATGAGATGGGCATCAGTGGTGAGGGCACAGATGCAACTCTTGGTGGTAACCTTTTGCTGTAGTAATGGTAGAACTCAACCTGCTAGAGTTTATCGAATTGACAAGATATCAGCCAGGCGGCCACCATGCAGGGTATGTCCAGCAGGTAGCATGCGTTGAACGGAGCCCTGGTGGGAGGACATGATGGCTCTGAGGAGTTCGGAATCATCATCGACAGATAGCTCACGGCAGTCGAGATTAAGAGGCGCGGCGCGCCACCGAGATGCGAGGACTTGTGTGCGGCAACCATCCTTGGTGGTGAGAAGGGAGATTATCTCCCCAAGGATGGAATCTGGGAGATCGCTGATGCGGTCCGCCGGAGATTCTACCGGTTCCTCACGTCCAGGGGTGTGGCCGCTTCTGGCCGCGCTGCCGGGTCCAAGATCTACATCCGGCGGCGGCGCTGGCCGGAGCCTGATCTATGTACATACCAATCTGAAAGAAAATGGCAGAAACATATATGTAGGACATTCAAAATTATTCTCAAGATCTGGCCACGAATTATTAGCACGCACGCTAACCCTAGTCGGATTATTAGCAAAAATCATTTGTACAAAACAAACAATTAATCACTAACCCTATACGGATACCATTCAAACAATCAATACACTACGTGCATCTAACGGATCTTAATTACTCTGATTTCATGGACTGAGAGAACATAACCATAGGATTTGTATTCCAAAAAATTAGAGAGGGGGAGAGTAACTAGAGAAAACAAAGATATGTTTGCCGCACAAATGGGTATATAGATGACTAACCAGTTTTTCGTTGGAGTCGCAGTCGTTGCCGGAGTTGCTGTTGACCTCCAGCTCCGGCTGGGGGGGGGGGGCATGACGGCACCGACGAAGTCAAGGTCGTGCTGCTGCCTGCTCGAGACCTTGTCGGCGGCAACGGCAACCTCTGTGCCCATCTTCATGCGTTGCGCGGGTGCTTTACCAGCCCCGACGTCGCCACTCCCTCCAATGGTGCGCTTCGGCGGCATCCTCATACACTCCAGAGTCCAGACGTTGGTGACCACTGTGGACCGGGGGTGCGGCCGCCTATTATGGCCAGCGGCTCGGGCGCACCATTAATACTGACCAGTGGGAGCGAGGCGGGCGGCGGTCAAAGGTTGTCTCACCTACCAGTGAGCCTGCGCGGCGGACTTCTGGCATTCCGACCGTCATTTCGCACAGCTACTCGCATGCCTCCCAGTGACACTGCACAGCAAAAACGCCTCCCGTCAATTGACACACCTGCACGCACGCCTCCCGGTCTGCCTGCGCGGCGGACTGCTCGGATGCATCCCGTCAACTCATGCCTGCTCGCACGGCACACGGGGCATGTGGCAACACATATATATTTTTGTTTCTTGATGATTCATTCTGCCGCTTTACTACTTAACCGAAGCATGGCACAGTCTAACGCACACGGCCCAAATAAATAATTCGTATGAAATATTGGTTTCCAGTTATTAATAATCTCCCGTTTGTAAGAAGATTATATCAGAACGTGTCTCAAATATGACGAAAACAATACAATATCATAGTCTACTGGTGTCCATATATATGACACCACGCTAAGTTTCCTGAATTTCAACTAAGTTTTGGTTTACTGAATTTTAAAAATCTATATTCTCAGTGTTCAGAAATCTCTTGCATGGGGAAACATGCAACCAGGGACACACATATGATTTTGCAATCCATTTTGGTGCACATGTAGCTCAAATTTGAATTTTGCACATTAAATCCCTAGGAAATCAATCAATGTATAAAAACGGTCGAATGATCTTTTTTTCATTTTAACACGACACTCCTTTGGTCACATGGTCACTGCAGAAAAAGTTTGACATGCCTCAGAGTGGCTGTGGTGGTGCGAGATGTGTTTGTGGGGGGGGGGGGTCCAGCAGTACACTGCGAGTTGTGAGCCTCATGTGGCATTATTGATCACTTTGTGAGTCATATATGCCATATCAAAGTCATGAATTGGTTATTTAAAGCATTACACAACCCTTTCATACATACATGTTCGGGCCACATGCATGCATTGGTTGTCCTCTCGGACACTCTTTCAGTTTCCACCGACAACGAGAGGCATTTGACCAAAAGGTGGATTCGTGTTGGCATGTGTGTGGTGTGGATCATGGTATGATTCCATATCAAAGTTCAGGCACGTGCGTACACATGAGACCCTCCCACCGGCTTGGAGAGAGGGGGCTACGCATTGTAGTGCGTTTCCGGTTTGTGAAGCATGTGCCACGTCAAAGTTGTGCATTGGGTATTCAAACATCACATAACACACGGGCACATGCATGCGGTGGTTTTGTCCTATGACACTCACTCACGCGTGACTCTCTCTTGGGCCCGCGAGGTCGTTGTTGATCAGTTGAACGTACAACGAGAGAGAGAGAGAGGTTAATTTGACCAACAAGTATGGTTCTTTTTTTGTTTGTGTTACGTATATGCACGGTAGGAGTATGTAGTACATGTCAAAGAGGGGGCAACATGAATACTCTATATATATGCGTACGTCATAACCTCGCTCCATGTGGGGACTTTCCGGTTCCCGAGGCAGGTGCCACATCGAAGTTGTACATTGGTATTCAAACATCACGCAATACCATGCAGGTGTGGATTTCCCTATAGGAACTCACTCGCATGTGGCGCTTCCATATGTGGGCATGCGAGATTGTCCTCCATCACTTTGACCTAGCGAGAGAGAGGTTAATTTCACCATCAAGGAATGATTATTTTTTAGTGTGTGCTATACAGTAGAAGTACATATATACCACGCGTCGAATGGGGGCGTACAGATAGCACATACCATGCATCATGAACCTTGCTCTCTGTGGGGACTTTTTTGGTTTCCTATGTATGTGGTGCCACATCAAAGTTATGCATTGCGTATTCAAACATCACACAAACACCTCTTTAGGCCACATGCAGACGGTGGTACATAGTCTACATAGGTTGCTCACTTGCGTGCGACATATGCTTCGTTTTCTGTGGGCCCGCGAGTTTGTCGTCCGTCACTTTGACCCAACGAGAGAGAGGTACGTTTGACGAACAAGGAGGATTAATCCTTTTAGGGCTGTGTTACTAGGTGTATAGTACATGTCGAAGGGGGGGGGGGGTGACCAGCATATGTATATACTAGGTGTCACATGAACCTCACTCTGTGTGGAGACTTTGCGGTTTTTGAGGCAAACGCCACATCAAATTTGTGCATTATACGTATTCAAAACATCACATGCAACCACACACACCTCTCCATATATATGTTCTAGCATACATGCAAGCGATGGTTGTTGTCCTATACATGGCACTCACTCACGCGGTTATCGGCGATGCTTCCATCTGTCGGCCCGCTTGGTCCATCACTTTCACCGACAGCGGGAAAGGTTAATTAATTTGACTTAGGAGGGGATTACTTTTTTGTTTTTCTCACGATATAGATCATGATGTGAGATTACATATATATAATAGTGGATGTGTACACATGAATCCATCCCGCTGGATCGAGGGGGGGGGGGCGAGCACACGACACGCCATGAACCTCTTGCTCTGTGTGGGGCCCTCTGCGATTTTCAACGCATGCACCTCATCAATGTTGTGCATTGGGCCGGGTATTCAACACATATGCATGCATCACACACCTCCATAAATATGTTCGGGACACACGCATGCAATGGTTGTCTTTTGACACACTCTCACTCGCTTGGTTATGGGCGGCAAGCCTATATATATTCATGGGCCTGCGTGGACGTCCATCATTTCGACCAACGACGAGAAAGGTTACCAGGGTGGATTCTTCTTCTTTGCTTCGAGTTACCGTATAGTAGGTCGATCATTCCAAGCCTTATTAAGTTAGAGCGCATGCTACCTGTCGTGAACCCTCGCTCAGTGTGGGGATTTTACGGTTCCAAAGCATGGTACCACATCAAATTTGCGCATTGGGTATTCAAACACCACACACACCACTTCCATATACATACTTGGGCCACATGCACAGAGTGGGTTTGTCTTCATATAGTACTCCCTCGCGAGGTTATCGGCGACAAGCTAGCCCATTTTGCGGGCCGTGTGGACGTCCATCACTTTAACCAACAACGAGTGGGAGAGGTTGTATGACCAAGTTGGATTCTACTTGGTCCATGTTACAGTACGTCTTGGTGAGATGCCCTCCCCCCAATGTGTGTGTGGGGGGCGGGGGGGTGGGGAGGGGGCTACTTCGCACTACCTTCAACCTCTGTGTGGTCGGGGAAGTCTGATTAATTTGCGAGGCACACATGCCACATCAAAGTTGTGAATGGTAGTTAAATATCACAGCACACCCTTTTCAGACATATAGTAGGGCGACCCGCAGGTGGTTCATATGTGGTCTCACCCATCACGCACCACAAGCACACATTTGTGGGTCGACACACAGTCCACCTTTGTCAGGAAGCGAAAAGGGAAGTTTGACCATATATATGATGGACTCCTATAGGTTTTCTATTTTTTTTGAAGGTTGGACAGTAGGAGCACGTCCTACTGCATGTATATATTAAGGACCCAAAAGGGTGACTATGTTACAAATGTACAAGGAGAGAGGGGGGTGTCTTAAGCAATTACAAAGGACAGTCAGAGAGCTAGGAGGTTAATATAGTTAGGGGATAGAAGCTAGGATAGCAGAGATGAGGTGTCTCTTATCTACAGGGAGTCTATGAACAATGTTGGCAAAATCGTTTCTAAACCTGGCTAGCCAACTATCAACCGAAGGGGCCACATGCCGAAAGTAATTATTGTTCCTTTCCTTCCACAGACTCCACGCAGCAACTAGGAAGGTGTCCATGAGCATTTTACGTTGATTCCCGGTCTTCAGGTGTTTCAACAAATGTAGCCGATCTCCAGTAGCAGGCCAGGTGTTATTGAGCTTGAGCCAGCATCGTGTGCTAAACGTGCAGCGAAAGAAGAGATGCTCAAGGGTTTCTTCCACATGTTCGCCACAAAGGAGACAGTCCAGGTTGGTCCCAATGTTATAGTGTCTTCTGCTGAGCATATTGCGAGTGTTGAGACGATCCACCAGAAGAAACCAACCAAAAACTTTGATCTTGGGGACACTTTTAGCTTTCCAAAGCCAATGGAACGCCTCGTGGACCTGAAGCTCTCGGAAACAAAATTTGTAGTACGCCGTGGTTTTGAATGTGGACGAGCCCCAGGTGCATGTCCAAGTATCTCTCTCATCCGATAGTTCAGTGGAGGAGACCATACTTTGGAGCCTTCTAAGTTCATCATGGGCTTGAGTTGAGAGAGGTAGATGAAAGGCTTCACCGATTTCGGATATAATAAGCATATTGCAGACTGATGCATCTTCTCCTAAGGTATATGAGAAAGCCCTAGGGAATTACTCCTCGAGGATGTGATTACACCAGACATCTTTCCAAAAGAGGGCCGTCTCCCCACTTCGAATTTGGATCTTGGTCACACCTCGGTACGTGGGCATGAGTTTGTTCAACTCCCGCCACCAATGAGAGCCACAGGGGGGGAAGCATGCGGTATAGTGGCCACGTAATAGGTTTTCAAAATCAAACTAACCCAAGGGATGTCCAGGTGATTGTAGAATTTGTGTAGAAGTTTGAGCAGCAAGGCATCGTTTTGGACTTTGAGATTGAGAACTCCCAGACCACCTTTCTCCTTAGGGCGACAAACCATGTCCCATGCGGCCAAAGAGTTACACTTGTCACCATCATCCGTTTTCTTGATCCATAGGCAATGTCGCCGTATCTTGTCCAGTTGTTCAATAATTTTTCTAGGGAGACGGAGAACACCCATGGGATAGATAGCCAGGGACGTGACAAGTGAATTCATCAGAGCCAATTTGCCAGCGTAAGACATGAGCGACATGGCGGCCGTAATCTTGCACTCGGCTTTGCAGATCCAGGGGGTCATGTCTAAGATAGAGGGTTTCGTCGTACCAAGGGGGAGACCAAGGTAGATGAACGGCATCTTAGCAGTGGTACAGCCAAAGATATTTGCAATATCACCACATTTGTCAGCAGGGGTATTTATAGGGATCAAAGTAGATTTGGAGAAATTGATGTGGAGACCCACAGAATCAGCATAGTCTGTGAGAATTTTTTTCAAACGTATCGCTTGATGCAAACATGCTGGCAAGAGAATTATCGTGTCATCTGCGTACTGAATGACCGGGTAATTAGATGGCTCAGCTGAGGGGATAGGCAATTGCAAAAGATTATCGGCGAGGGCAGTATTAATTGCAGTTTGAAGAAGATCTGCTGCCAGAACAAAGATGAGAGGGGAGAGAGGATCTCCCTGCCTAACCCCACACTTGCACCAGAATTGTCTCCCCGGTACACCATTGAGCAGCACCGAAGATTTGCTAGAAGAGGTGTTACGGTAGGGTGAGATTTCAAACCTAGCTATTTGGGGGCATGCATTCGTAGCTAGAATTCCCTTACCGCCGACACAAAGTGGGGTTCGTAGGGGTGGCTGACTAGCAATACTGTGCTTTTGTGCGATAGGTGCCACATCAAAGTTGTTTATTGCATATTCGAACATCAAACCAGCCTTTTCATACATATATTTGGTCCACATGCAAGTGTGTTCGTGTTTTGACCCTTTCCTGCGTTATTATTTTTGCCAAATTTATAAACAACACACGAGTTGGATGAAAAAACCGTCTGCGATTGAGGAGTCAACAGCCATGGTTCGTCCAGACTACCCGTGTGCCACGCCCGTGCCCATGTAGTCGCTCACATCAGCACAGTACATTGGGCTCCATGAGGCTTACCTCCCGCTCTTGAAAATATCTACTACCTCGTAATCTCGAAAATATCCACCGCCTAGAATGTTTTTATGTTTGATAGCACACGATTAGTATGTGTGGACCGTGTGCGAAGTTTGTTACTCCCACTCTGCTTCAATCCCTTGATTTAAATTTTTAGTAGCCCCGCCTTGTTACTCCCGCCTCTGCATCCCTCGCAATCTCAAAAATATTTGCCCTCCCATGATCAAGATTTTCAGCAGCCCGGCATTTTACTCCCGCCTAGTAAAAATTTCACTTGCTGCGCTATTTCCTCAAACCCCTCCACACACACCCCAAAACCTCCACTCACACAGACACACACCACCCCTCCCTCACTCAAAACCATCGCTGCAGCCACCGCCGCCTCCATCCTCAACCTCTGCCTGTGTGCCGGGGAGCTCGAGGAGCCAATGGCCCAAAAGAGGTTTATCGCGGCCTCTTCACCCGACGCTGGCGAGGTGGCCGCCGAGGTGTCCCCATCGTCCTCCGCGGGCTCTTCATCGATCTGCCATCATCGGTCGCCCGATCACCCACCGCCGCACCCCTACGCC
Source organism: Triticum aestivum (assembly GCF_018294505.1). Classification (NCBI taxonomy): domain Eukaryota; kingdom Viridiplantae; phylum Streptophyta; class Magnoliopsida; order Poales; family Poaceae; genus Triticum; species Triticum aestivum. The sequence goes on from NC_057799.1 coordinate 335,864,095, forward strand.
GGTTCGAGGACTTCCCCATCCTCCCTCGGGCCCGGACGCTGACGAGATCCTACCTCGGGGTCCGGCAGCGGCGGTGGGGGACGTGGGTCACCGAGATTACGGATCGGGAAACCCACACCCGCCGATGGCTCAGTAATTTCCACACCGCCGAGCTTACGGCCATGGAGTACGACCATTTGCAGGTCCGCTACCACAGCGCGGTGGCTAGGCTCAATTTCCCCTTCGGCACACGTCTAGTCGACCTTGTCCCGCCGGAGGTAGGGGTGGTGAGCTCGGCTATGGCGCGGGAGGACCGCCAGGCGTGGGAGTGCCTTGAGGCCGAGGCCGCCGCCGAGGCCTACATGCAAGAGCTTCGCCGGCAGCACCAGAAGCTTGTGGAGGCAGAGCAGGTGATCTTTGCCGGTGTGGAGGGCGAGGGAGTCCTGGATTAGGGGGTCCTCGGGTGTCCGGGCTGTGTGATATGGGCCAAACTGATGGGCCATGAAGATACAAGGCAGAAGACCTTCCCCCGTGTCCGGGCAGAAGACCTTCTCCCGTGTCCCTCCGGTGTGTATATAAACCGGAGGGTTTGGTCCATAGACGCTATCAGAATTTAAATAGGCTAGACAGCTAGGGTTGAGCCATTACGATCTCGAGGTAGATCAACTCTTGTAACCCCTATACTCATCAAAGACAATCAAGACGGAAGTAGGGTTTTACCTCCATTAAGAGGGCCCGAACCTGGGTAAACATCGCGTCCCCTTTGTCTCCTATTACCTTCGATCCTCAGACACACAGTTCGGGACCCCCTACCCGAGGTCGGCCGGTTTTGACACCGACATTGGTGCTTTCATTGAGAGTTCCACTGTGTTGTCGGCAGAAGGTTCGATGGCTCGTTCGGTCATCGACAACGATGCTATTTCCGGGGAAACTTTTCTCCCTGGTCAACTTCTTGTGTTCGGCGGCTTTGCTCTATGTGCCAATTCAGTTGGTCACCTTGAATAGATCGATAGCTATGCCCCTGGTCATCAGATCAGGTTCGGAAGCCTGAACTATGTTGCTGATATCCAACGAGACTTGATCTTCGAAGGGTTCACGGCCTCAACCGCTATTCCTCATCTGCAAGAAGGAAACCCGTCGGATCCACCATGAGGCACCGTTCAAGGATCAACTATTGTTCCTGCCCTGGCCTTAGATCCAGAGCAGACCACCTTGTCTGAAGACAGGAGTATTAACCCCACCGAACTCCCCCTACTACGGAGCTCCTTGCCGGAGACCCAGAGGCGGCCATATTATCGGCAGACCAGAACTCAAACAGGGTTTTCCCTGTCATCAGAAAGCCGAACTCACCTCTGGATGTTAACTCCGAACGCTTGAGGTCTGCGTCCATTGGGCATGGCTAAGCAGCGTTCATGAGGCCCTGCCCCGCAGATCCTCAGCCACCCGTCCAGTTTTCCCTTTTAAGCGAAGCTCTGGAATTAATGTGATCATTCGCCATCATCGAAGCATCGCCTCCAAACTACGCCCAGCCCGAACTAGGGGCTGAGTGCGAGGAATTTTGAGTCCCACCCACCACCCACTTGGTAGCCACCGTCGAGGACTTAACCGACATGCTAGAGTACGTCTCCAAAGACATCGACGGTATGGACGACGATGCCGGAGCCGACTCAGGCCACAATCCGCCTATCACCGGGCATTGGATGGCCACCTCCACATACGACGTGTATATGGTAGATACACCTAAAAAGGACGACGACGACGACGGCAGGCAAGACCCGATTGAGGACAAACCCATCGAAGCACCACCAAAGCGCCGACGTCAGCGGCGCCGCCCACGATCGCATCGGGAACAGGACAGTAATACCAGCACCAGAGACAATAACACTCCGGATGACGCCGAACACCCCGAAGACCCCATCGAGCCTGCATCCGAGCAGGATGAATGGGAGGAGGGACAAGGCAACCCCGATGAGCCAGTCGAGAATGAAGATTCGTAAGATAGTAACTATCTACCGGTCTCCGAGGAGGATGTCAGCCTCGTCAACGAAGATTTCATCATGCCAGAGGAACCCCTCGAGCAAGAGCGCTTCAAGCAAAAGCTAATCGCCACTTCGAGGAGCCTTAAAAAGAAATAGCAACAACTTCAACCCGAACAGGATACGTTCAACGATAGATGGACCAAGGTCCTAGCTGGCGAAGAATACGGCCTCAAGCGCCCAACAAAGAGTTATCCGAAGCATTGGCTACTATCACAATTTGATGACAAGGACCTTGAGCCAATACAGACAAGATATAATCATGCTGACGAACCAGACCGACCACCACGTGGTTGAGAAAAATCAGATGCCGAACACCAGCCCGCGCCAGCTCGCCGTCGAGGCAAAGAGGTAGCGGCTCCGGGCTACACCTATGACTTACGTCAGGACTTGGACAATAGAGCCGGTCAGACTAGATCAATCTATGGATCAAGGGGATGTGCTCCAACGCGAGATGACGGCCATCAAGCTTGGCGCGATAAGCATAACCAAACTCGGGCCAAAAACCGTACACGGATGTCATCCAAACTACGTCGTGACGTGGCCCGATACAGAGGCGTCGCACACCGCTTTAACGATGAGGTAATGCAGCACCAGTTTCTAGAAGGGTTTAAACCCGTAAACATTGAAGCATATGATGGAACGACAAATCCCGCTGTATGGATTGAAGAATTTTTTCTCCATATTCACATGGCTCGCGGTGACGATCTCCACGCCATTAAATACCTCCCCCTAAAGCTAAAAGGACTAGCACGATGTAATGCCCACGATGCGGCTATATCTCCCACGTGTCGAGGCACGACTAGGAGGCATAACCGCATGGTGGTTTTGTCGTAAGAAGGGTCATCTTCACACAATCCCATGTAATGAACAAGAATGGGATAAAGAGTTGGCTTACAGTCGCCACTTCACACAATACATAAATTAAACATACATCATACAGAGTACAATCAAGGTCCGACTACGAAACCAAAATGAAAGAAGACAACCCCAAATGCTAGATCCCCGATCGTCCCAACTAGGCTCCACTACTGATCATCAGGAAACGAAACATAGTAACGACCAAGTTCCTCGTCGAACTCCCACTTGAGCTCGGTTGCGTCACCTGTACTGGTATCGTCGGCACCTGCAACTGTTTTGGTAGAATCTGTGACTCACGAGGACTCAGCAATCGCACACCCGCGAGATCAAGACTATTTAAGCTTATAGGAAGGATGGGGTAATGAGGTGGAGCTGCAGCAAGCACTAAGCAAATATGGTGGCTAACATATGCAAATAAGAGCGAGAAGAGGAGCAATGCAACGGTCGCGAAGCTAGAAGTGATCAAGAGGTGATCCTGAAACTACTTACGTTCATACATAACCCGAGCCGTGTTCACTTCCCGGGCTCCGCCGAAAAGAGACCATCATGGCTACACACGTAGTTGATGTATTTTAATTAAGTCAAGTATCAAGTTCTCTACAACCGGACATTAACAAATTCCCATCTGCCACATAATTGCGGGCACGGCTTTCGAAAGATAATACCCTGCAGGGGTGTCCCAACTTAGCCCATCATAAGCTCTCACGGTCAACGAAGGATATTCCTTCTCCCGGGAAGACCCGATCAGACTCGGAATCCCGGTTACAAGTCATTTCGACAATGGTAAAACAAGACCAGCAAAGCCTCCCGAATGTGCCGACAAATCCCGATAGGAGCTGCACATATCTCGTTCTCACGGCACACCGGATGGGCTAGACATCGGGTTGGCATAGACCCTGGTTGCCCAGGGGGGTGCCGGACATCGCCCAGGTTTGGACCAGCACTCGAAGGAGCACAGGCCCGGGGGTTAAAATAAAGATGACCCCCGGGCTCGCAAAAACCCAAGGGAAAAAGGCTTAGGTAGGCAAATGTAAAACCAAGGTTGGGCCTTGCCGGAGGAGTTTTATTCAAGGCGAACTGTCAAGGGGGTTCCATAAATCACCCAACCGCATAAAGAACGCATAATCAAGGAACATAACACCGGTATGACGGAAACTAGGGCGGCAAGAGTGGAACAAAATACCAGGCATAAGGCCGAGCCTTCCACCCTTTACCAAATATATAGATGCATTAATTAAATAAGAGATATTGTGATATGCCAAAATATCCATGTTCCAACATGGAACCAACTTCAACTTCACCTGCAACTAGCAACGCTATAAGAAGGGCTGAGCAAAAGCGGTAACTTAGCCAAACAACGGTTTGCTAGGAAAGGTGGGTTAGAGGCTTGACATGGCAATATGGGAGGCATGATATAGCAAGTGGTAGGTAGCACGGCATAGCAATAGAGCGAACAACTAGCAAGCAAAGATAGAAGTGATTTCGAGGGTATGGTCATCTTGCCTGCAAAGTTCTCAGAGGTGTCGAAAGCTTGATCCTCGTAAGCGTTCTCAACAGGTTCCTCGTAAGCGTTCTTGTCTCCCGGCTCTACCCAAAGCAATAACCCAAGCAAAGGACCAACAATCAATCACGGGAAATGCACAAGCAACATGATGCAACACATGGCATGATATGCGAGATGTGATATGCAATGCATATGCGTGCTCCGGAAGGGAAAAGATGGACAAGGCATCAACTTGGCAAACCAAGTATGCTGCTGGAAAGATGAGATGATTTTGGTTGAAATCAATATAAGGATCACTGGAATCGGATGCACGGTTTGCAAAAGACAAGCAAAACAAGGATTGCACAATTCTGTGATTAACAGCACGATGCCACATAGTATGCAACAACAAACTAAGCTACTACGCTCCAACATAACAACAAAGCATATGGTAGTGATGTACTCAAGATGCTTGACAAAACATGAACACTGACCTACGGCTAAATCACAACAGAGCAGGTTCAAACAAGCATGGAAAAAGTGCAAAAGATATCAGCTTCACAGACTTGGTGAAAATACTAACATGCCAGAAATAACATCAGGAAGCCATGTTTAGAGCAAGCAAACAACATTCTACAGGAACATATCATAGCAAATCAAGGCATGGCATGAATCTACTAAATGCATAGAACAAAAGTCCCTTACTGATCATGAGCAAAAAGGAACAGAAGATATGATGGCACCCATATAAACATAGCAAGTTTTATTACCAGATTCAGACTTAGCAGAAAAACAGAGCATGACATTAACAGAATTATGAAGGCATCTTTGCGAGCTCGATTCACTCATCACAAGGCATTGCAAGACAAGATAAGCAGGAATCAGCAAGAAGACATGTTCATGAAACTAACCATGGCAAGAACAAGCTCATAGCATGCAAGGATCAATTACAACAACCTTGGCAAAATTGATTAACATGTAAACAATCTGCCAGGAACATTTTATAGCAAAAGTAGAGCAAGATTGAGAGATGTTAGGGCACTCCATAATTTCCAAAAGGGGCATGGATGGATAGAGCATCACCATATGCTGAAAACATACATACTGAAGTATCCCAAAACAAGCATGGATTTTTCTGTAGCATCAGGTTTACATGGCATACAAATAACAGCAGGAAAAAGGACTGCAAAATTCTAAGTCCCTGAAAACAGCAACATCATGAAGCCTAGTTTGCATACTTGTGCTAGTCATCACATAGATCACAGAAATACATGGCAAGCACCTCTGTAAAGCTGGCATGACATAGACCAAAACACATGTAGAGCTCATGCTCATAAGATACATCAAATGCAACAAAAATGACAAAACATCATAATCTGATAAGTAACAGCAGTAAACATTTTATAGCACACTTGCATCAATGAAAATGGCATCAAGATGAACTGAAACAAGCATGGTACAATGGAAAAAAAATGAAGAGCATCTCCTGGTGAACATTTTGACATATTATATGCACAAATCGGAGCACCGAGCATGAAGTTATGGCCTGATGAACAAGTCATAAAATTAACAGAGAGCTCCGGGACTTGGTGGAATTTCACCTCCGAAATGGATCTAGGGTTTCGGGCACGGACTTCGAGACGGAGCCGGAGTAGCTCGCCAGAGACGGGGCGGCGGCGGCCGGAGTTGGCCGGGGAAGACGCCGTCGTGGTCCGGGTCGCCGGATCCGGTGCCGGCGAGGCCGGATCTGGAGGGGCGATGGCGGCACGGCGGAGGCGGCGAGCGGCGAGGGCGGCGGTGATGACCGGCGACGACGGCGCGGTGGCACGCCAGTGAAGAGGCGTCGGGCAGCGCGCGGAGGCGGCAACCCGCGGGAGGCGGCGGCGCGGAGCGGGCTCGCGGGGGCCGGACGCGGGCTCGGCGGGCCGGCGCGGCACGGGTGGCCGGGACGGCACGTGCTGCGCTCTCACTGGAGCGGGGCGGCGGCGGGTTTCGTCCGGCGGCGCGCGGACACGTCCGCCGGGCGAGAGGGAGGAGAAGACTAGGGTTTGCCCGAGAATTTCGGAGGGGGAGGTGTATTTATAGGTAGAGGGAGCTAGGAGACTCCAAATGAGGAGCGGTTTTCGCCCACACGATCGTGATCCAACGACGGAGGACATGGGAGTGGTTTGGAAGGGTTATTGGGCTGTTTTGGAGGTGTGTTGGGCTGCAATACACAAGAGGCTTTTGCAGTTCCCCGGTTAACCGTTGGAGTAACAAACGGCCTCCAAATGGAACGAAACTTGACGGGTGGTCTACCGGTGGTGTACCAAGGCCACTTGGCAAATCTCGGTCCCTTCCGAGAAGTTTAACACCCACACACGAAAAGAGACAAGAGGGGTGCGCCGGTGCATGTGGGAGTGTCGGATTGCAAAACGGACAACGGGGAAAATGCTCGGATGCATGAGACGAACACGTATGCAAATGCGATGCACATAATGACATGGGATGAAATGCATGACATGAACAAAATGCAAAACGAAGACAAAACCCAACCACGAGGGAATCTCATAACTTAACGCCAAAAATGGCAAGAGTCGGAGTACCAATATGGCAAGTTACATCCGGGGCGTTACACACGACATGGTTGAATAGCCTCCCAGAGAACTCTATTGGCAGGCTGGGAAGATTTGGAGGATGCCTTTCGAGACAACTTCCAAGGTACTTATGTCCGGCCACCGGACGCCGATGTCCTTAGTCACATAGTCCAGCAGCCCGGAGAGTCAACCCGTAAACACTGGACTCGGTTCTTAATTAAAAAGAACCAAATCATCGACTATCCGGACGCCGAAGCCCTTGCGGCCTTTAAACATAGCGTCCGCGACGAATGGCTCGCCCGACACCTCGGTCAGGAAAAGCCGAAGTCTATGGCAGATCTTACCGCACTCATGACCCACTTCTGTGCGGGAGAAAATAGTTGGTTAGCTCGTAGAAGCAAAAGTACCAGTGACCCTGGCACCTGTGAAGCCAGGGATGGCAATGGAAGGCCACGACATAACAAACATAAGCGTCGGAACAACACTGAGGAAACCGAAGATACAACGGTCAACGCCGGATTCAGTGGCTCTAAACCCGATCAGCGGAAGAAGCCATTCAAAGGAAATAGGGACGGTCCATCTAGTTTGGACAAAATACTCGACCGGCTTTGCCACATCCATGGCACCCCTGACAAGCTTGCAAATCATTCCAACAGAAATTGTTGGGTCTTTAAATAGGCCGGTAAGTTAAATACCGAACATACGGGGAAAGGGCCGCCAAGCGGGGACGATGATGAGCCCCGCCCACCGAACACAGGGGGACAGAAGAAATTTCGCCCTGAAGTGAAAGCAATGAATATGATATATGTCACGCATATCCCCAAAAGGGAGAGCAAGCGCGCACTAAGGGACGTCCATGCCGTAGAGCCTGTCGCCCCAAAATTCAACCCATGGTTGGCTTGTCCGATCACCTTCGATCACAGGGACCACCCGACCAGTATACGTCATGGTGGTCCGGCAGCCCTGGTCCTTGATCCAATCATTGATGGGTACCATCTCACTCGAGTCCTTATGGACGGCGGCAGCAGTCTTAACCTGATCTATCAAGACACTGTTCGTAAAATGGGTATTGACCCGTCAAGAATCAAGCCTAGTAACACCACCTTTAAAGGGGTGATACGCGGCATAGAGGCCCGCTGCACGGGTTCATTAACATTGGAAGTAGTCTTCGGTTCACGAGATAACTTCCGAAGCGAAGATTTGATCTTCGACATTGTCCCCTTTTGCAGTGGTTATCACGCACTACTCAGACGAACTGCCTTCGCCCGTTTCAACGCAGTTCTGCAGTATGCTTACTTAAAGCTCAAAATGCCGGACCACGTGGCGTTATCACAGTCAATGAAAACATGGAGTGCTCCCTCCGTATTGAGGAGCACACCGCGGCCCTCGGAGCCAAGGTGCAGAGTGGCATCATCAAGCCAAACACTTCGTCAGCCATGAAGACCTCAGACACTGCTAAGCGAGTCCGACCTACTCTGCATAATGACAGCTCGGTAGATCCAAAGCTAGACTAGCAGTTTCGCCTCCGCCGATCGCCCCACACAACCGCGACATATGTACCGCGCATGCATAATTACGCACTCAGAATACCCTGGGCAATGACGGAGGCACACTACGGACAAGGTCTATAGTGCGGCTTGACCCTATTTGACCTTACCTTTTCTTCTTTGATCTTTTCTCCCCCATACTACATGTTCATTAAAACCTAGCTATCCTACGGTCGTGCAAGGGCTCTTTTCGGGCCCCTTTCGTATAAACGACCGTTGACTACTCCTCTCAAAGGATTTTTTTACCAAGGAGAAACTGGGCATCAATGAGATCTTCAAGACTACCTTTTCTTTTAGGCCATGTATACAGCTTCCCCTTGTGCACAAATTCTCGGCATGTAAAATAGCCTTGACGTTTAGGGCATTATCTGTAATAGCACGTCTTAACGTATTAATCAGAGTATAAAGGAAACAGTTTATCGCCCCTGTCCGGTATTGGTTTATTTTACCATCTATATTCCCTCCTTGCTTCAGATTGCCAGATATACTTTGGCCCAGCCTAAATGCCGGGGGCTCTATTCGGCCACGTATATTTTCAAAATTCCGAACACTTCTAGAGAATAGTTCGGCGTCCTGAATATTGCATTATATGCATCAGCTCTGAATCATGTCTTTGGTCAATAGTTGGGTTGCCCGGCCACCTTACGTTCCACTTGTTCGGCTAAGGTAGTAAAGGGAGAACTACTGTGATTGTGTTTCTGGTTCATCCGGTTAAACACCTCAGTAGAGAATATATGGCGAGAGCTGGTCGGCGATGAGGTGACTTGCTACAAATCTTTTGCGATTTACTCCGTATTATACGAAGGAATGGCATTCGCTCAGTCATGCGCCTAAGGCATCCTAGTTCGGATGGCCGCATACGCACCAGGGGCTAGTACTTAGCCCCACCGTCAAACTCCTATGGCTAAGTGAAAGTAGTAAAGCCGCGTAGTCTGATTGCATGGTTCGCTGCGCAAACACCTCCTTTACGGACCAAGACGTTGGGTCAAGTGTGATCGCGCACTATACTGAACACCCCCGTAGCATCTACGTGGGGGCTGAAGCCGATGACTGGCAAACTTTCAGAATTGACATGGCCGCACAGGAGGAAAATAATTTCAGATAAAGGCATAAATATATTTCAAGCCTTGGTTCATCAAACATAGTCTGGACAACCCTGATACACTCACTCAAAAATAACATCCTTTGAGCAATGGCCCTCTACTATTCGGGCACCCGCTAGGACACCTTCAAAGTACCGCCCCCGCTTGCGGTGGTTGATAGCCCACAAGTATAGGGGATCAGTTGTAGCCTCTTTCGATAAGTAAGAGTGTCGAAACCAACGAGGAGCTAAAGGTAGAACAAATATTCCCTCAAGTTCTATCGACCACCGATACAACTCTACGCACGCTTAACGTTCGCTTTACTTAGAACAAGTATGGAACTAGAAGTACTTTGTAGGTGTTGTTGGATAGGTTTGCAAGATAATAAAGAGCGCGTAAATAAAAATTAGGGGCTGTTTAGATGAAGACACAACTAAGTTAGTTTTAGTAGAGAGCTTTTTGTCACAAGAAAGTTATTTGTCCCTAGGCAATCGATAACTAGACCGGTAATCATTATTGCAATTTTATATGAGGGAGAGGCATAAGCTAACATACTTTCTCTCCTTGGATCATATGCACTTATGATTGGAACTCTAGCAAGCATCCGCAACTACTAAAGATCATTAAGGTAAAACCCAACCATAGCATTAAAGTATCAAGTCCTCTTTATTCCCATACGCAAACAACCTACTTACTCGGGTCTGTGCTTCTATCACTCACGCCACCCACCATAAGCAAATCATGAACATATTGCAAACCCTACAATGGGGATCCCTCACGATTGCGCGACACGGAGACCACCATAGGACAACACCAATAATAAAGCATGCAACTCAAACCAATCATGATCATCAATTAACCCATATGGCAAAACGGATCTACTCAAACATAGCCATACATCATTGGGAAATAATATATAGCGTTCAGCACTATGTTTAAGTAGAGATTACAGTGGGTAAAAGAGGGGTTTCACCGCTGCATAGAGGGGGGAGAGTTGGTGATGACGGTGGTGAAGTTGTTGGCGTAGATCGTTGTCGCGATGATGGCCCTGGCGGCGTTCCGGCGCCACCGGGAGAGAGGGGGAGAGAGCCCCCCTTCTCCTTCTTCTTCCTTGACCTTTCCCCTAGATGGGAGAAGGGTTTCCCTCTGGTCCTTGGCTTCCATGGCGGCGGAGGGGCGGGAGCCCCTCTGAGATTGGATCTCCCTCCCTGTTTCCTTCTGTTTGTGCGCCGCTCCCTGATTCTGCCCTTTTACCGTTTCTTAAATTCCCGGAGATTCGTAACTCCGATTGGGCTGAAATTTGGACACGATTTTTATCCAGATATTGGCTTTCTTGCGGCGAAAGAGGGGCACCAACCGCCTTACGGAGTGGCCACGAGGACCCAGGGCACGTCATACCCCCTAGGGCACGCCCCCTGCCTCGTGGACTCCTCGGGCATTGTCTCACATTGATTCTTTTTCCTGAAAATCACATATATTCCAAAAAAAATATCCGGAAGTTTTTATCGCATTTGGACTCCATTTGATATGGATTTTCTGCGAAACAAAAAACATGCAACAAACAGGAACTGGCACTAGGCACTGGATCAATATGTTAGTCCCAAAAATAGTATAAAAAGTTGCCAAAAGTATGTAAAATTTGTAGAATATTTGCATGGAACAATAAAAAATTATAGATACGACGGAGACGTATCAGCATCCCCAAGCTTAATTCCTGCTCGTCCTCGAGTAGGTAAATGATAAAAAAGTTAATTTTTGATGTGGAATGCTACCTAGCATAATCTTGATCATGTAATCTAATCATGGCATGAATATTAAGACACGAGTGATTCAAAGCAATAGTCTATCATTTGACATTAAGACAATAATACTTCATGCATACTAATATAGTAATCATGTCTTCTCAAAATAACATGGCCAAAGAAAGTTCATCCCTACAAAATCATATAGTTTGGCTATGCTCCATCTTCGTCACACAAAATGTTGAAATCATGCACAAACCCGATGACAAGCCAAGCAATTGTTTCATACTTTAGTATTCTCAAAAATTTTCAACCTTCACGCAATACATGAGAGTGAGCCATGGACATAGCACTATAGGTGGAATAGAATATGATGGTGGAGGTTGTGTGGAGAAGACAAAAAGGGAGAAAGTCTCACATCGACGCGGCAAATCAATGGGCTATGGAGATGCCCATCAATTGATGTCAAGGCGAGGAGTAGGGATTGCCATGCAACAGATGCACTAGAGCTATAAGTGTATGAAAGCTCAAACTGAAACTTGCTTGCTCATGAAGACCTAGGGCATTTGAGGAAGCCCATCGTTGGAATATACAAGCCAAGTTCTATAATGAAAATTTCCACTAGTATATGAAAGTGATAACTCAAGAGACTCTCTATATGAAGAACATGGTGCTACTCTGAAGCACAAGTGTGGTAAAAGGATAGTAACATTGCCCCTTCTCTCTTTTTCTCTCATTTTTTTTGTTTCTTTTTTTTGGTGGGCTTCTTTGGCCTTTTTTTATTTGAGCTTCTTTGGCCTCTTTTCTTTTGATAACCTCACATGGGACAATGTTCTAATAATGATCATCACACTTTTATTTACTTACAACTCAATATTACAACTCGATACTAGAACAAACATATGACTCTATATGAATGCCTCCAGCGGTGTACCGGGATGTGCAATGATCTAGCATAGCAATGAAATAAAAAATGGACAAGCCATGAAAATATCATGCTAGCTATCTTGCAATCATGCAAAGCAATATGACAATGAATGCTCAAGTCATGTATATGAAGATGATGGAAGTTGCATGGCAATATATCTCGGAATGGCTATGGAAATGCCATAATAGGTAGGTATGGTGGCTGTTTTGAGGAAGATATAAGGAGGCTTATGTGTGACAGAGCGTATCATATCACGGGGTTTGGATGCACTAGCGAAGTTTGCACCGACTCTCGAGGTGAGAAAGGGCAATGCATGGTACCGAAGAGGCTAGCAATGATGGAAGGGTGAGAGTGCGTATAATCCATGGACTCAACATTAGTCATAAAGAACTCACATACTTATTGCAAAAATCTGCAAGTCATCAAAACCAAGCACTACGCGCATGCTCCTAGGGGGATAGATTGGTAGGAAAAGACCATTGCTCGTCCCCGACCGCCACTCATAAGGAATATAGTCAAAGAAACACCTCATGCTTCAAATTTGTTACACAATGGTTACCATACATGCATGCTACGGGACTTGCAAACCTCAACACAAGTATTTCTCAAATTCACAATTACTCACTAGCATGACTCTAATATCACCATCTTTATATCGCAAAACTATTGCAAGGAATCAAACATATCATATTCAGTGATCTACAAGTTTTATGTAGGATTTTATGACTAACCATGTGAATGACCAATTCCTGTCAACTCTCTAAATAGATATAGGTGAAGCAAGAGAGTTTAATTCTTTCTACAAAATATATGCCCATGCTCTAGCAAATATAAGTGAAGCAAAAGAGCATTCTACAAATGGTGGTTTTCTATGTGTAGGGAAACAGGCAATCCAAACATCAAAAGATATAAGTGAAGCACATGAAGCATTCTATAAAGCCATACTCAAAAGATATAAGTGAAGTGCAAAGAGCATTCTATAAATCAACTATGGACTATCTCATACCAGCATGGTGCATCGGAGAAAAGTGAAAACTAAATGCAAAAGACGCTCCAAGATTTGCACATATCACGTGAACGAAACGAAACCGAAAACGTATCGATACTTGTTGAAGAAAGATGGGATGCCTTCCGGGGCATCCCCAAGCTTGGACGCTTGAGTCTCCTTGAATATTTACTTGGGGTGCCATGGGCATCCCCAAGATTGAGCTCTTGCCTCTCCTCCTTCTCCTCATACTTGTGTTCGGAATGGGTTCGGCTGGCCAAAGCCGGACTATGATGTCCTTCATGGCCAAGCCGGACATCCGATGCAGCTCCGCCAGTTGCTTCATCTGGTTGTTCAACAGCACCGGGTTCTCTGGTGCCAGGAACTGTGACCAGAACAGCTTCTCTGTCGAGCTCCCTTCTTGGGCTCGGAAGAACTGTGCGGCATCGGCGGCACTCCTCGGAAGATCCACAAAGGTGTCTGGAGAACTCCACAGTCGAGTGAGCAAGGCAGATCTTTGACCCCCAAATATACTCTGCAAAAGAAAGGGCTTACCAACCGCTATCTGTTCGGCCTAACAGATCTCCTCATGAGCACTCCGGGACTCGGTACGCGCCTCTTTGGCCTATTGGAGGGCTTTGGCGAGTTCGGCTGCTTGGGCCGTAGTCTTGTCCTCCAAGGCCTCGCACTTGTCGATGGAGTCGTTCAGCTCTTGCTCCACTTCGGCCACCCTCTCTTCGTGCTGGCGGCGGGCGACTTGTTCAGTCTTTAATTCCGCAGCCGCTTTGTCAGCGGCCGCTTTATTCGCCTTCGCCTCCTCCTTGGACTAGGCAAGGGCGCTCTTGAGGGTTTCAACCTCGGCCGCTCTACCTGCACTCCAAATCAAAGCAGTGCATGAGTTACTCCGAATTTGCATATCACTTCAAGATATATGATCAAACCCTTTTCAAGTACGCACATACCTTGCGCCTCATCGAACCGCTTGTTAACGCGGTCGATCTCATCATCAGCCAGCTTCAGTTTCCGATTGAGGTCGGAAACTTCAGCGGCCTAGGCGGTTGCCGCCAATAGGAAGCCTGTTATAAAATAGATAAGTACGTCACCTCTTCCGAATACTATGTGATCCTCTGTTCAGCTTTTTTCAAAAACCGGACAGAGTTTAGGGGCTACTATCTATATACAGGTATATTTCCTTTATATGAAAAGCGTCTAAGAGCATTACGTCGCATACCTCGAAGCCTGTTAGTAGGCTAGTGAAGGCTTCGTTCAGCCCGCTCTTGTTGGACTGAACCTTCTCAACCACCGAACCCATCAGGGTGCGGTGCTCCTCCACGATGGAAGCACGTTGTAGTGCCTCCACCAGAGCATTCGGCGCCTCCAGATTAGTGGCGGTCACCGTCGGAGCTGATGCTCCCCCTCCTTCAAAGGGAGCTGCTCGCCTGATTCTGAAGCCGCATGGGTCTCCGGAATGATGTCCGGCTGGGGGCCGGACTGGTCAGGGCCCCCGCCGTCGGTCGCCATGGGGATCTCACCCCCATGTCTTCAGCAGCCAAGGTATTACCCTCGGGTGCCGTTTCGGTAGCCTCGCCCACCCCTCCGCGGCCTGGAGAGGTCCTTCGGGACAACACCTTGGTGTCATCCGCAATGATTGGCAGAGAGGCTTGCGGAGGCGTCTCGCTCTCTGCCATCTCGGGCGGCAAAGAGCTCCCCTCAGATAGTGAAGGGTTGGGGAGGTCGCGGGCAGGGCTGAAAGGCATATGATGTAATATGTTATACTATAAAAACATAAAGGACCGAAGACATACAATAAATCCTTTGATACTTACGATTCGGCCAGGGGCTTCACCCTGGGGAGTCTCTCGGGGATGGGTTTGGTTTTCGAATCCGTACCATCTGAGAGGGCTATCTTCCCCCTCTTGGGCGCCTCCTCCTCCGGGTCTGTGGAGGCTGCCCTCTTCTTCTTACTCCCCTTAAGAGGGGAGTCACTTTCCACCACCTCCTCCTCCTCCTCGTCTTCATCTCCCTCGTGGGAGGAGGGGATTTCGGTCTCTTCAGACACTGCGTCCGAAGGACCCTTTCAGCGGAGGTCTCCCTTGGCCTCCTAGCCCTTCTTCTTCTTGGCCTTCTTCTCCGGCGCCTGATAGGGCGCCAGGACCAGCATCTTCGTCAGCTGGGGTTTGGCCGGATCTTCAGGCAGCGGTGCCGGAAACTTGATCCGCTCCGCCTTTGCTATCCAGCCCTGTACGAGGAACGGGAAGCTCATTATGCCTAAAAACTTATAGATCGAATATATATTTGGGAATAACACACTTACTGGTGTGGCCGGATTCTCGCTGTCGAGATCGATGTCTTCGGTCTTCTTTGGCCACGTTTTCTGGGCCCTCAAGAGTAGCTTCCAGATGTCTTCGTGCGTTGTGCCGAAGAAGCGCTTCAAGGTCCACGGATCTTCCGGATTGAACTCCCACATGTGGGAGGGCCGGAGTTGGCAGGGAAGGATCGAGCGGAAGAGCATCACTTGAATCACGTTAGTGAGACTGGTGTTCTTGCCTATCATGTTTGTGATGCGCTTTTGCAGCATCGACACTTCCGTCGTGGATCCCCAGTCCAGACCCTTGGTGGTCCAGGAGGTGAGCCGCATAGGCGGTCCGAATGTGAACTCAGGAGTGGCTGCCCACTTGGCGTCGCGGGGTTCGGTGATGTAGAACCACTCCTGCTGCCACACCTTGACAGTCTCCATGAAGGTCCCTTTAGGACAAATGGTGTTGGGGAGCTTGCTCACCATGGCGCCTCCATAGTCCACATGCTGCCCGTCGACCACCTTCGGCTTCACATTGAAGACTTTTAGCCATAAGCCGAAGTGTGGGGGGATGCGGAGTAGCGCCTCACACATGACGATGAACGTCGAGATGTGGAGGAAAGAATTTTGGGCTAGATCGTGGAAATCTAGCCCGTAGTAGAACATGAGGCCACAGACGAAGGGGTGGAGGGGAAACCCTATGCCGCGGAGGAAGTGGGGGATGAATACCACCCTTTCGCCGGGCTCCGGAGTGGGGATGACTTGATCCTTGGTGGGGAGCCTGTGTGCGATGTCCGCAGACAGATATCCGCCTCCCGGAGCTCCTTTACGTCCTTCTCCATGACGGAGGAGGCCTCCCACTTGCCCTTCAAACCAAATCCGGACATGGCTGGAGAGGTTGGTGGTGGTGGAAAGATTGAAGTTTGGGCGCTGGAGCTTGAAGATGGGAAAGCAGGAGAAGGAAGAAGGCGCGGGAAGAAAAGAGGAATCTTTATCCTCTTATATAGGCAGTGAATATGAAACGCCCCCCCCCCTCAAGCCTTAAAACTCACCTCTTCCCAAGGGGTCGTGCGAATGGCACGGTTGGATTACCCAAAACCGTATTGATGAGGATCCCGCGATAAGTGGACACGATCTCTGTTGGGGATATTACTACTAGGTTTAAACCGGCCAAGGAAGCCGGGTTATCCCTATAATGGATTGTTTATACTTAAAGCCCATGAAGACAAGGAGTAAAGCAGTTTACTACAGAGACTCGAAGGCCCAAGGCCCAAAGGTAGATTAAGGCCTGTAGCTATAAACCGCCATGTAATTCATGACTTGTATGGTAAGGTATGACAAAGTAGAGACCGAGCCGGTATGTGTATAAACCGGCATCGGGACTCTGTAAGCCGGCGGGCGTCGACCTATGTATATAAAGGCACGACCCGGCGGCGGTTCAAGGACAAGAGCCAACAACTCAAGATCTAGGTAAAGCGATTCCGCTCCTTGATCCTCGAGACAGAGTAATTCCATCACAACTGGACGTAGGCTTTTACCTTCACCGCAAGGGGCCGAACCAGTATAAACCTCTCGTGTCCTTTTGTCTGTTTTAACCCCTTTGAGCTAACCCGTTGCGATGGCTCCACGACTAAGTCCTTTCGTTAGGACATCTGCCGTGAGAAAACCACAACAGTTGGCACCCACCGTGGGGCTATCGCACGATGGTTTTGAGTTCTTGAAGGGCAATTTCGAAGGACTCAAGGGATACGCCGTGGGCCGGATGACCAAGAGTCATCACGGCAAGCTCTACGTCGACGACGCAGGCTGGGGCCCCGAGGCCGGCTCAATCGAGTACGGGTACTGGGTCCCCTTTGGAGGAATTCACGTCTTCATTGGCAAGATCGGCGAACCGGGCCCTGAGCCAGACATCTGCACCGACCTCGTCGAGACGGCTCAGCGTGCAGGCCCTGCCCGGATTCAGCCCGCCGTGAAGCATGCGTTCATAGGATTCATTAATGGAGCGGAACCTGAACCGGCGTCCGATGGCGAGACCGTCGTCTACTCAGAGGCGAGTCGTCCACCGGGGAGACCGAGTCACTGTACCAACTGCAAGATGGCCGGTTCGAGGGTTATTCCGATGGCAACAGTATTCCGGACCCCTTCGACTTGCCAAACCGGGTGGCAATCTTCATGGCCGGCACACAACCAGCGCTCCACTCTTCGACCGCAGCGGCGACAGCGGCTGGGGCAGGAGGCCCTGTGCGACCGCCAGCGCAGGTTCTGTCTAATTTAATTGATGTACTGGCAACACTGATGGCGGAGGTTAACCCGGCGGATCAAGGTACGCACAATGTGGAAGTTGCAAAGGTGAAAGATCAGATCACCCAGGCAAAAGCCGACTTAACAGCTGAGGATACCAGGATAGCCGCGGAGCGGGCCGCTTTAGAGGCACAAGCACAGCGGATCCAGGCGGAAAATTATCGACTCCTGTTGGATCAGAACGCTTCAAACGACGTGTTAAGGAGAAGGCATCGATCGCGACTACCACCGGTTTATGAGGCAATGAATCTCTTTGGCACGCCAGGAGCAGGAACCAGTATAAACCTCTCGTGTCCTTTTGTCCGTTTTAACCCCTTTAAGCTAACCCGTTGCGATGGCTCCATGACTAAGTCCTTTTGTTAGGACATCTGCCGTGACAAATCCAGCAGCGGTGAACCGGATTGAGACGCCGAGGGCCGGAGCACCGGATCAGCCGCGAGTGACGGATCCCCCTCAACGGACCCATAACCCGCCGCAGTATGAACCGGCGCCGCCGGGTCACTTCTCCACCCCTTTGGATAATATGATTGCCGCCGCATCACGATTAGACACTATTCCAATGGAGGGTGAATCCCTAGCAGCGGTTGAGACGCGGCGTGCTAGGGATCTTCTTCAGATGGCCATGATGCAGCAGCAGGCTTATTCATATAGCCGAGACAGAATTCATTCAACCCCACGCCTGAGCCCGAGTTACAGCAGGCACATCGATGAACCGGCTGTGTCAAGCAGTGCGCAGAACCGAGACGCTCCTCGGGGACCTAATCCGGCGCATGGCGGGGCAAATGCTCAGGATTTGGTGAACAACGGAGCACGTCGAGAAGCCGAGTTAGCAGCGCAGGACCGTCAGCTCACTCCGGTTCGTCCGGTGGCTTCCATAGAGCAAGGCCTTACTTTCAGCTCTTTGGGGGTGCCCTGCCTCGTCCCGGCTTTGCGCAATATACGACTGCCCAAGGATTTTAAGGGGCCCCGTAAGGTGCCTAATTACACCGCTAATGTGCCTCCCGAGTCATGGATTGAGAGTTATGAGATGGCTATGGAGATGTTAGATGTGGATGAAGCGGCCTGCGTGAAATATTTCGCTATGATGTTGGACAGAACAGCTCGCACGTGGTTGAAAAGCTTACTAGTTAATTCCATTGGGTCATGGGCTGAGTTAAAAGCCCGGTTTATAGCAAACTTCAAAGACACGTGCAAGCAACCTATGTCAATTGTGGATTTAGTCGCCTGCGTCCAGGGAGAAGGCAAGTCAACAACCCATTGGGTGCGCCAGGTTTCGGAGATCTTACATTCTTTGGATCGCATCAATGCCAACTCGGCGGTTATAACATTGGAGGGTAATTGTCGGTTTCAGCCTTTAAAGTTGAAGTTGGGACGGCTCAAGCATCACTGCAATGACATGGGAACACTTATGGCTGCTCTGGTTAAGTATGTTGATTCTAATAGTACCAAGGACCCCGAGTCTGACGATGACAAACCAGGAAGGGAAAGAAGAACGGCAACGCCAAGGGGCAGCAGCATAACCCGACGGGCCACAATAATAATGGTAAGCGGAAAGCAGATCATAATTCAGATTTCGTGGCTAACACCAATACACAGAGTAATGGTCAGTGGCGTAAAGGAAAGCCGCCCCCAAGAAGGGCAGAGCCCAGTCCTAATCCGGAGCGCCTGAATTACCTGTTGAACTAGCCCTGCCCGAAGCATGGAACGTAGGACAAACCGGCCACGCACCTCTGGAAAGATTGTTATATCATGCCAGAATTCAAAAATTCAGATCTCTTCCGGAATGATCATGGACCATCTGGCGGTTTAGGATCCGGGTCCTATGGGCCGGGTTATGGAGGAGGCAACTCCGGTTTAGGATTTCAAGGCAATCAGGGTGGACATGGCAACCAAAGCAATCCGAGCAACCAGGGTGGTTATAACCAACAGGGATTGCAGCAGCAGCAGCAGTCAGGGTACCAAAGTCACCCAAAGCAGTTAAATAGTGGAAACTACCACGTTTTCACCACCAGCTTATGCAAACGCGATCAGAAGCTTCATAAACGAGCGGTGAACTCGGTTGAACCGGCAGTGCCATGTTATTTGCGATGGTCTGAGCAGCCTATTATCTGGAGCCGAGAGGATCACCCGCCCCGGGTTGACAATCCAGGTCATTTGACGTTGGTGGTGGCGCCTCAGGTTGGAGGTTATAAGTTCACTAAGGTGCTCATGGATGGAGGCAGCAGTATCAACATCTTATATTATGACACTTTCCGTCGTATGGGGTTGACAGATAAGAATCTTAAACCGTCGAACACTGTTTTCCATGGTGTGGTGCCTGGCAAATCAGCTTATCCGGTTGGTAATATAGCTCTGGAAGTCACTTTTGGAGATGAGTATGACTCAAGATCAGAGACATTGACCTTCGAAGTGGTGAAAATTCAAAGCCCGTATCATGCCCTGTTTGGAAGGCCGGCTTATGCTAAGTTCATGGCACGACCCTGTTATGTTTATCTGCAGCTCAAGATGCCGGGTCATAAAGGGACTATCACAGTACATGGAAGCCGCAAGATCGCTTTGGAGTGTGAGGAAGGTGATGCGGCCTATGCTGAGTCGGTTTGTGCAACAAAGGAGTTGAAGTTCTATAAGGACAACGTTGATCCGGCGGACATGACATCTTTGAAGAAGCCGACCACGGAGCATGATCCGGCCTTGAAGTTTAAATCAGCTGATGAGACTAAGATGGTTGATTTTGTACCCGGCGATTCATCAAACAGTTCATCATCAGTGCAAATCTGGATCCAAAATAGGAAAGCGCGCTCATCGAGTTCATCCGTGAGAATCGGGATATCTTTGCATGGAAGCCTTCTGACATGCCAGGTGTACCGAGGGAACTCGCTGAGCACACCCTTAATATTGATCCCAAGTTTAAACCGGTCCGACAATTCCTTCGCCGGTTCAATGAAGAAAGGCGCAAGGCTATTGTTGAGGAGGTAGCCCGGCTCTTGGCAGCAGGGTTCATTGTTGAAGTTTTTCATCCGGAGTGGTTGGCTAATCCGGTGCTGGTGCTTAAGAAGAATGGCACCTGGTGTATGTGCGTGGATTACACGGATTTGAACAAAGCATGTCCGGCGGAGCCTTTTGCCCTCCCCCATATCGATCAACATTGATGCTACGGCGGGTTGTGAGCGTTTGAGTTTTCTGGATGCTTATTCAGGTTATCATCAGATTAAGATGGCAGTTAAGGACCAGGAGAAGATAGCTTTTATAACTCCCTTTGGAGCCTTCTGCTATGTGTCCATGCCCTTTGGGCTCAAGAGTGCCCAGGCAACTTATCAGCGTTGTGTTCAGAATTGTCTTCATAACCAGATTGGGTGCAACGTTCATGCTTATGTGGATGATATTGTGGTGAAGTCCAGGAAGGAGGAAACATTAATAGATGATTTAAAGGAGACCTTTGATAACCTCCGGGTTTATAAGATGATGCTCAACCCAGCCAAGTGTGTTTTTGGTGCTAGAAGGCAAGCTTTTGGGTTTTCTGGTGTCTAATAGGGGCATCGAAGCTAATCCAGAGAAGATCAAGGCTATTACTTCACTGGCTAAACCGAAGTGCGTCCATGATGTTCAGCGACTGGCAGGCAGGATTGCAGCATTGAGCCGGTTTATAAGTCGTCTCAGGGAGAAGGCCATCCCTTTATATCAAATGCTGAAGAAAACAGACAACTTTGTCTGGAGCGATGCAGCTAATGAAGCGTTTGAGACTCTAAAGCGGTAGCTTACCGAACCACCTGTTCTTGCTGCTCCCATTGACAAGGAACCATTGTTGTTATATGTGGTTGCCAATGCTCGGGCTGTCAGTGTGGCTATTGTGGTGGAGCGCAAGGAGGCAGGAAAGGAGTATCCGGTTCAACGGCCGGTTTATTATATCAGTGAGGTGCTCATCAAGTCAAAACAGAGATATCCACATTGGCAGAAGCTTGTATACGGGGTTTTTATGGCGAGCCAGAAACTGAAGCAATACTTTCAGGGCCATCCCATTACTGTGGTCAGTTCTGCTCCTTTGGAAGATATCATCCAAAATAGAGAAGCGACTGGCAGGGTTGCTAAGTGGGCTATTGAGCTTGGGCCTCACGGATTAAAATATATGCCTCGCACGGCCATTAAGTCTCAAGCACTCGTGGATTTCATCAATGACTGGACAGAGTTGCAGGCGCCGGAGGATAGACCGGATAACACATATTGGACGATTCATTTCAACGAATCCAGGCAATTGGAGGGCTCGGGGGCTGGAGTGGTTCTTACTTCCCCTCGAGGTGACAAATTTTGTTATGTTCTCCGCTTGATGTTTCCTTGTACTAACAATGCAGCTGAGTACGAGGCCCTGCTCCATGGTCTTCGGATGGCTAAGGAGATGAATTCGAGCCGGGTTAAATGTTTTGGTGACTCGGACCTCGTGGCTCAACAAGTTTCTGGCCCTTGGGATTCCAAGGACCCCCTCATGGCAGCGTATCATCGAGAGGTGGATATTGTTGCAGGTCATTTCAAGGGTTATCAGGTGGATCATGTGGACCAGCGAAAGAATGAAGCGGCGGACGCCTTAAGCCGGTTGGGCTCCCAGCGTAAACCGGTGCCGCCCAATGTTTTTTTAGATGTTTTGCATAACCCGCCGGTTAAGCTACCCACAGAGGAGGACTTAGCTATTCCTGATCCGGAGGCTCAGTTGGTGGTGGCGCTTCATGTCACCCCGGATTGGACGATTCCATATTTGGTGTATATGAACCGGGGTGAGTTACCAGAGGAGGAAGTTCTGGTCAGGCAGATAATCCGGCGTTCCAAGTCCATGACTATTGTCAATGGCGAGCTACATCATTGCAGTGTCTCAGGGGCTTTTCAACGTTGTGTTTCTCCTGAAGAAGGCCGTGAAATTTTACACGAAATTCATGAAGGTGATTGTGGTCATCATGCCGGTTCAAAGTCCCTGGTGGCTAAGGCTTTTCGTCACGGTTTCTATTGGCTGACGGCTCATGTTGATGCTGAGGACTTGGTAAAAGGTGCGATGGCTGTCAGAAGTTTGCACGCCGTGGCTCATGTTCCGGCTCAGGAGTTGAGGATGATTCCAATTACCTGGCCGTTTGCAACTTGGGGGCTTGATATGGTTGGACCCTTTAAGAGGTCTAAGGAGAAGAAGACCCACCTTTTGGTGGCGGTTGATAAATTTACCAAGTGGGTGGAGGCAGAGCCAGTTAGCAAGTGTGATGCAGCCACGTCGGTTCAATTTATGAAGAAGGTGATATTCCGTTTTGGTTTTCCACACAGCATTATAACAGACAATGGCACGAATCTTTCCAAGGGTGCTATGGAGGAGTTCTATCAAAGAGAGCACATCCACCTTGATGTGTCTTCAGTGGCCCACCCCCAGTCTAATGGTCAAGCGGAGAGAGCTAATCAGGAAATCTTGAAGGGGATCAAGCCCCAGCTTATGGTTCCTTTGCAGAGGACACCGGGTTGTTGGGTTGAAGAGTTGCCTTCCGTTTTATGGAGCATTAACACCACCCCCAATAGATCTACGGGTTATACACCCTTCTTCATGGTTTATGGATCAGAAGCTGTTCTTCCAAGTGATATTCGTCATGACTCGCCACGAGTGGCAGCTTATGTTGAAGTAGACAATGAAAGAGCACGCCAGGATGCGTTGGACCTGTTGGATGAGAAACGGGACGTAGCGGCGGCTCGCTCGGTGATTTATCAGGAAGACCTGCGGCGTTATCACAGTCGCCGGGTTAAAACCAGAGCTTTTCAAGAAGGCGACCTAGTGCTCCGGCTTATCCAAGATTAGACCGATATGCACAAGTTATCCCCACCTTGGGAAGGGCCCTTTGTGGTCAGAAAGAATCTGAACAACGGATCGTATTACCTCATTGATGTTCGAGAGCATAAAGACTCACGCAAGTCAGAGGAGGAGACGATCCGGCCATGGAACATAGCTCATCTATGGCCTTACTACACCTGAGCCATAAGCTCCTATCATGTACATATTTTGACGATGTATATATTATGATCAATATAATAAACCGGAAGCCCCAGCTAAAGCGAGGTATCTGCTATTCTCATATCATGAGTGGTTACACGGAGGTTTCTATCTGGAAAGCGACATCCGGTTTACCCTTTGATTCAGCTTCTACAGCTGCCTATCAATATAAGTCACTTGGGGGCTTGGTCATATTTGAACCATAGCTACACCTCTTGGCTGGCTCAAAAGCCACGACAGTAAGTCACTTGGGGGCTTGGTCATATTTGAACCATAGCTACACCTCTTGGCTGGCTCAAAAGCCACGACAGTAAGTCACTTGGGGGCTTGGTTGTGTTCAACCATAGCTACACCTTTTGGCTGGCGCAATGCAATTACTTAGGGGCCAAAGAGTGTTGTCAAGAACAACTCAAACATAGGCACCCGTTGAGCACAGCTCAAAATGTTGCTTGGGGATTCTTTGCTATCGCAATGAACAAAGAAATCTACACTTGCAATAGGCTAGCAAGCCGTGGCTTGGAAGCCTGGTGTATTCACCTAAAACCCCGGGTTAACCTGCCTTCATTAAGTAAGTCACTCAACCCAGATAAGCCTGGTATGACCCGCCAACTTGACAAGTCAATTGCATATCACCCTGAACTTGTCAATGATAGACCGGCGATTGGTTAAAGATTGAGGACCATCTTAAAAGGCTTTGTAAAACGGTTTAACTCAGTGGCCTGGCAGCCCATGAACAGCCTCGCATTTGGGCCTGGCAGCCCTTGAAAAGCCTCGAGTACAAGTTTTTTCTCTGGTTTTTATTGGTCAGTTTTTTCTCCCTTGTTAAAGTTTT
This sequence comes from Triticum aestivum, assembly GCF_018294505.1. Lineage (NCBI taxonomy): Eukaryota > Viridiplantae > Streptophyta > Magnoliopsida > Poales > Poaceae > Triticum > Triticum aestivum. The sequence continues at coordinate 335,888,750 of NC_057799.1, forward strand.
GATCTAAACCGGCGTCTAATGGCCCGGCCTGATTATATGACATCTGTATAAACCGGTGTTTATTTAACCCGGCCTGGAGTTAACTATAAGTTGCCAGGATGGTCATCCGGTGTTTATCATAACCCGGCATCACTTATTATATACCAGCATAGCATGGTTTGAGTTATCAATACTCAGTATTTGGGTCGTTACCCTTATTACAAGAATGGTGGTAAACCAACAAAGTGATTCAGTATCACAGGTATGATATGTTTCATATTTCATTATTTAAAGCTATGGTTATCAACCTTGGCTGTATATTGGGCATTATGACCAGTCCGGCGGTAAACCGCCAGGACAGTTTTCACTTTGTTTTATGCAGAAACAGAGCTGTATCAAACTAATAAAGATCATAAGCAAATATAGCATGACGGATTAACAAAATTGTGTGCAACAAGTATGCACTGGCATAACAGAAAAGTTGTTCAACTAGCCTATTACAAGGCGTTTCGACTGCCCAAAAAGAATGATTGTTTGTCACAAGGATGACAATGTGCACAAGTTAAACCGGCTACCGGATTATGGTTCTGCCCTCAGGTTGATGTGAAGGTTGCGGGTCTTCCTGCGCCAGTTCATTGTCCTTCTCTCCACCCAGTGGCTGGAAGTCAATAGTCGTCCAATCAATTCCTGTTAAGGCTTGAAAGACAGCTTCGTCGTGTATAAGATCAGACGGTTCAACGTCAGGAGCGTAAGTGTGCTTACGGATCGGCGGGATCAGATTTTCCACGTCATAAGTTGGAGCACTTATTCGCTTGTCGCTGGCATTATATACATTCTGGTAAATTGACAAGTTAGTATCTTCAGCCAACTTACTTGCCAGTGGTCGCATCTCTCTTGTGATAGCCCGGAGATCATCATTGCTGAATTCTGAACCGTCCTCTTTTTGGCTTGGGTAACCATTTCCAACGTCTTCCGGGTCGAGGTCAGAGATCCAGGCCTTGGCGCGCGTCAGTGCAGTAAGGGCACCGGACCTAGCAGCGGATTTCTTCAATTCCACAATCTGGGCAGGCATCATAGACAATTTTTCCAGTGTTTCCTTGATTAGCGACGGGGGTGGATGGTTATTGGAAGCTGTGCAGATGGCCCGTTGCGCGACGGTATAAAGCTGCTCTACCAAAGTATAGACGGCCTTCAATTTTTTGCGCATATCTGCGCCAAGATGGGTAACTCGGCTACTTGCAAAGGATCAAATTATTATTAAACCGGAAGTTCTTATAACTGGTGCTATTACATATTGGTGAAGAGTTGTTACCAAAGATGGTAGAGGTCATGGCATCAATCTGTCGCTTCAGGCTGCTTAGCTCTTCTGTGGCCGGTTTAAGGGCGTTTTCCGCATCTTCTGCCCGCTTTAACAAGGTGGTCTTTTCAGTTTCCCAATCCGCCCGTTCGCCTTTGAAGAATTCTTTCAGCTGCTCCATGGTTGTTAAAGCGGTGGTCAGCTCGCTCTTAACTTTGCAAGTTTCGTCAATCTGAGACTTGATGTTTCCTTGGAGATCAGTGATTTGGGAGTCTTTTTTGGACAACTCAGCCTACAAAATACAGATAATAAGTTAGCATTACAACATTAAAGTCCCAACCACATAACAAGTTATCTACTTGGCACTTGGGGGCTAATGCGGATTTCTTCTTGTCAGCTATTAATTTAAAAGCCTCAAGCACATAACAAGTTATCTACTTGACCCTTGGGGGCTAATGCGTATTTGTTCAGATTCAGATGGATTTTCATCATTATAAGTGGTGAGATTAAAAGGATGTATCGGTTCATTCTAACAAGATATAAGCCGGCTCATGGGGGCTACACCAGCAAAATGCAAATATCCATTCAAGACCCGGTTCAAACCAATGTTGTGATACGGCCCTTGGGGGCTACTGGAGATGATACGTTAGTCCAGTTCTAACAAAAGGACTATTGGAATATTTATGCAAAGGGAAAGTGACATTTACCTCATACCGCTCCTTCATCAGGCCTACCAAACCGGCTTCAAAGTCGCGGCTTGTATACAGGCGGTTTAAAAACCAGAATGAAGCTCTTGAGTGCTGAGGTTGGTATAGTTGGATAATTCAGATTTCCATTTCCCTTTGTCCATGGCAGAAATTTCTTCTTTGCTGCTATGCTTTGATAAAGCGACAGGACGACCAGGGGAGCTGAAACCAAGGCCAGTTACGACAACATCGTCGTCTGTAGTCTTGGCAGGGCTTGGCGGTTTATCGGATGCTTTAGCCAGACTCGGCGGATCAACAGTCGGACTTGGTAGATCAGCTGACTGGTTTGTTGGATTATTTTTTACCGGTTCAACAAGCGGGTCGGTTGCTTGAGGTTCCGGATTATCAACAACAGAGTTAGCCTCCGGATTAATAGCCTCTGGGGTTTTCTCCGGCTCAATAGCTGGTTCATGGTCGGTTGGCCTATTCAATCTAGCCTTCTTGCTTCGTCTGGCTTTAGCACTGAAAAAGAGCTGACAAGAAGATCAATATGACAATATAATACAAGACCAAAAAGTTCAAATTATGTTATGCTTACCCAGGGACGGTCTTCAGAGGAGGAAGTTGTGTCGCTGACGACTCACCGGAAGATGAATGGGAAGTTCCCTGATAATTTGAGTCAGATGGATTAAGAGGATATCGGATGTAACCCGCCTTAGGGTAAAGGGTGTCAGGAGTATAAGCAACCTCTTGGCGGCGTTTGCGAACCGACGAATTTGGTAAACCGGAGGAGGTCACCACTTGGCCGCTATGTCGAGTTGTGCGGCAAGCTTCATGTTGCTGCGTCTTTAAAAGAAAGTGCAGGTCCAAATAAGAAAGAGGGCATGAAAATTTTACTTTCCGAATGGCACGACGAATTCTTGGTATTGGGGCAGGATCATAATCAGAAGAAAGAATAGTTACCTCATTAGCATGGCTGGCTTCCACTTCATCCTGATAATGATTATTGTTAATAAGGTGTATAAAAATGAACCGAGAGAGTCAAGTTCTAGCTCTGAATCCGGATTAACTAGATCATCATCAATAATGGGCTCGGACGGTTCAACGTTCCTTCTTTTCATAGGCTTCTTTGAAGCCTTGGTCTTAAGCCGAGGATTCTTTACCGGTTTATCTTGTGATTTTTTCTTCCAGAATGGATCGTCGGCCTGCATAAGCAAATAGTAAGTCATCACAGGAGAAATTTAACAGAGGATGGATAAAGGCAGAAATACGATAGATTATACCTTGCGCGGTTTATTGGCAGCATAGAAAGGACTGAGCCCGGTTTTGCTGCATACATCTATTGGCTCATTAAGCATCTTTTTAACAGCTTCGGTAACTTCATCCGTCAGCTGGATGTCAATATGACGTGGCGGGTCCTTAAGATCCCCAGTGTATTCACACATTAAACCGGGCCACTGGCTTAAAGGTAAAACGCTCCATGAAACCCAGCATCGGACGAAATCCACGCCTGTCAGCCCATTTGCAATAAAGGCTCTGAGCTTTGCCAGTTGAGGGGCATATTTTGCTCGCTCTTGGGCATTCAACCGTTGAGGAAAGGGATGAGCTTGGGTAAGCCGGTGTGGACGATAACCCGGCAAAGGATTTTCATTGGCTGGAGCTGTGTTGCGGCAGTAAAACCAAGTCTGATTCCAGTCCTTAGGATGACTATGAAGCTTGGCATGAGGGAAGTCAACATCTCTCCTCTTCTAGATTGAAACCCTGCCTAATTCAGTATTGGGGCCGTCCGTAAACTCAGTACGGCGGTTTAGATAAAAGAAATCCCGGAACAGATCAACAGTAGGTTCCTCTTGCAGGTACACTTCACAGAATACTTGCCAATCACAAATATTGGATATGGAGTTTGGACCAAGATCTTGGGGATGGATTTGAAAGTCGGCGAGCACGTCACGGAAGAATTTTGATCCGGGAGGAGTGAAGCCTCGGCTCAGGTGATCAGCAAATACAATAACTTCTCCGTCTTGGGGTTCAGGAGGAAATTCTGGACCGGGGACTCGCCAATGGATAGTGTCCTTATTTGCTAAAACGCCCGTTGCAACACAACCGGCCAGCTGCGCTTCTGTAACCCGGGAAGGAACCCAATTACAGGAACATAATTGTTTGGCCATTCCTGGTGACAAGCTGAAAAAAGGCACGATATCCGGTTTAAGGTTAATGGTTACAATTTACAAACCGGTGCGATGATAGAAGACAAAGATATTTCAAGCATTTGGGTGTACTAAACCGGATTTCAACATCTAAAGCAGGTTGGCGGTTTAACAGAGGGCTAATGGTATATGATGATTTATCAAAGTTTGAAGGATAAACCGCCCACAATGGTATAAAGGCTACATATTTACAAAAAGTTCTAAGTATGGTGCAAACAGATTTCACATATCGGTGACATAAATTTGGATTTGCCGTAGTTCTAAAAAGAGGAAATAAGTTTAACCTAAAGCCGTGACAACGGAAGAACACATATGCTTGGATGGGATCTTATGCAGGAAAGGGTACTTTCCGAGGCTTAAAAGGGACGCTAAACTACTATAGCTTGCCTTTGCTATCAGGTTCAGATCAAACTATGTGATCTAGGAAAGAAAAAGACGAACAGTGAAGAACACCGACGAACAGTGGAAACCCTAATGCAGATCTGTCATTCGAGAAGAGGAATACTTACTGGTGCTGCTGAACAACGGAGGTGTGTCGCAGTTCTTTGGTCAAAACAGGTTGATGCAGCGGCCTTGGTTGGTATAGACGCGAAGGTCGACGGCGGCGGCGGAGTTCGGGCTCTGAGGCATCGCGAGGAAGAAGAAGAGTCGAAGAGGCAAGCGGGGGAAATGGAAAGGACCCTCGGCCTTATTTATAAAGGTGAAAGGATAAGTGCCAGACGCAAGAATCGAGGAGCCTAAAGGTTGGATATGTGACAGTTGTCGCCTCGATTGTCGGAGGCCCATTAATGAAGGTGAGGTATATACCATTTTAAATAACAGGTGACGGCATGACGGTTTATCATGATACTGGATGGTGACGTCATGGCGGTTTACAAGATTTATGCGAAGACATGGAAGAAGAAATTTTCTCAAGGTTTTAGAGATTGACATGAACTAGTTCAAATCAATCTGGGGCCTAATGGTTGGGATATTACTACTAGGTGTAAACCGGCCAAGGAAGCCGGGTTATCCCTATAATGGATTGTTTATACTTAAAGCCCATGAAGACAAGGATTAAAGCGGTTTACTACAGATACTCGAAGGCCTAAGGCCCAAAGGTAGATTAAGGCCTGTAGCTATAAACCGCCATGTAATTCATGACTTGTATGGTAAGGTATGACAAAGTAGAGACCGAGCCGGTATGTGTATAAACCGGCATCGGGACTCTGTAAGCCGGCGGGCGTCGACCTGTGTATATAAAGGCACGACCCGGCGGCGGTTTAAGGACAAGAGACAACAACTCGAGATCTAGGTAAAGCGATTCCGCTCCTTGATCCTCGAGACACAGTAATTCCATCACAACTGGACGTAGGCTTTTACCTTCACCGCAAGGGGCTGAACCAGTATAAACCTCTCGTGTCCTTTTGTCCATTTTAACCCCTTTAAGCTAACCCATTGCGATGGCTCCACAACCAAGTCCTTTCGTTAGGACATCTGCCATGACAAAACCACGACAATCTCTGTTTTGATAAGACGTGTCAATAGAGGCTGTGCCTCGAAACACGAAGTGGGAGGCGAAAAAATGGTTCGAAATGTTAAGAGGCCAGACATGACATTTTGCTGAAAAGTTGTCAGTTGACACACATTGTTTTGATTAAATATCTTGCCTTCATGGCTAAGGCTTGTGACTATTATACAGAGTCGGATATAGTTATTTTACAGAAGATTGCTTTGAAGTACTCAGGAGGAGGAACCCGCCTTGCAATGCTGAAGACAACCCGCTAGCTGAATATATCGTCATTGAAGACTGGTTCAGGGGTTACTGAGGGAGTCTTAGATTAGGGGGTCCTCAGGTGTCCGGGCTGTGTGATATGGGCCGGACTGATGGGCCGTGAAGATACAAGGCAGAAGACCTTCCCCCGTGTCCGGGTAGGACTCTCCTATGCGTGGATGGAAAGATTGGTGTCCGGATATGTAATTTCCTTCCTCTGTGAACCGACTTTGTACAACCCTAGGTCCCTTCGGTGTGTATATAAACCGGAGGGTTTGGTCTGTAGCGGCTATTAGAATTTACATAGGCTAGACAGCTAGGGTTTAGCCATTACGATCTCGAGGTAGATCAACTCTTGTAACCCCTATACTCATTAAAGACAATCAAACAGGAAGTAGGGTTTTACCTCCATTAAGAGGGCCCAAACCTGGGTAAGCATCACGTCCCCTTTGTCTCCTGTTACCTTCGATCCTCAGACGCACAGTTCGGGACCCCCTACCGGAGATCGGCCGGTTATGACACCGACAGAGGGTGGCGAGGTTATCGTGCTCTCCTCCAATGACGAGGTCTGAGGCGGCGAGGACGGCGGTGCAGAGGGCATCGAGGTGGGCGGCGAGGACGAGGAGATCAACATCGATGAGTGGAGGAGTGTCTTCCGCAATGACCCCGACGACGGCACCGGCCCAGACCCGGCTCGCGCCACACCATACCTGACGAGGAAGGATTGGCTCGACCTCCACTTTGACCGAAAGTAGTTTAGTTTAAATATATGTTTTATGTTCGGTTATGCAAAACTATCTATGTTTATGTTTGAATGCATGGTACTTTCGGTTGAACCTGCTTTAAACATTATCAAATTGAAGTTTACAATATTAAGTTTGGGGGATCGACTAGAAACGGCCAAAAATTGCTGGAGTATAGTCCGTTAACTTTTAAAGGATCGGCTAGAGATGGCCTTATGCCTTGTTTATTTCACTTCTTCACAATGTGATGCTCTATATGTGCAACTATTTGTCGTGCAGTTCAATTTCATCAACAACAGTTTCAACAATACCACTATGAATTACGATATTTGGTTGCTGTTAAAGATGTTGCAGTTAACATGCCTTTTCATTTTTTAACAATAACTAGTGTACTTTAGACCTGCATAATACCAGTTTGAATGGCTATATTTGCTTGTTTTTAAATGTTATGTCTGTTGCAGTTAACACACCTTTCCACTTCTTGTTTTGCTTAACTAGCGTGCTTAAACCTGCACACTGAAGCTATCATTTGTAGATTATGTTGTCTACCATGGATATATTTGGTTGATGTTTTGTTGTGCTTAACATGCCTTTATATGTACTCATACAGGACAATATTGAGAACAACTGTTGTTTTCAATCAAGATTAGTTTCATCGCATTGCTTATATATACTCGTTGTTCAGGATATCGGTAGTTGGTACCATATAGCATGGGGGCTGATAAGGGATTAATCGTCGAATCGGACATTTCACTGAATATATCTATAACCCATTTATCAGGAGGTTAACTAGGGCCATATTTAATATATCTAAGGCTACATAGCAACATGCATTGTACTGAATGACTAAATATGCAATCCCAGGCTACATAGCAACAAGGAAGAGTGTTACCTTAATGTATTGATGATGTCTAGATATACATGTAATAAGATCTTATATAATGGAATGGAGGGACTGTTGTACTACATCATTTTGCAATTGTTGTTTAGCTTCTAATATTAACTTAGTGCTTTTAGGTACATATGACATTGCCAAAGATCCACACTTTGACCCTTTCTGTGTATGGGGCAATCAGATATTCATGAACCAGCATCAAGTGAGGAAACTGATAAATATTCTTATTAAAATGGGTCAAAAGATGTCAATCAAACTATTTGTTTACACTTTATGCAAGACAACAGTGAACTGCAGGATGGTAAGTACGAACTCGGTAGCCTTGTTTTTACTACCCGTTATGAGTTGTGTTAGATGACAATGTCTGAATCTTTTTCCTTTGCAGTGGATCCTGAAGCAGTTCACTCAAGATTACCCCTCAAACTACATGATTGGCGGCTGGCCATCACAAGGGGTTGGACTAGAGTCGTGCGTGCCTTCTGCATCCAGGAGAGCACAATAGGGCCATTCCGCTTCACCTTCTTCAGCAACCAAATTTTCTCTCACCTCTTTCTTTACCATCTGTAATAGTACAAGTATAGAACCATGGTTCATCATTCTTTATTTGGTGCTTATATAATTCTTGAACATATGTACTTGTGAATCGAATAATGCATTGGTTGTTTGAACCTGATGGATGTGAATAAAGCTATAGCCTACTTTCAAATTCAAATTAGGTACAATTTTAAATAGCAGCAATTAAATTAGGTTGAAATTATGGTCTGCAGGTCATTTCGGCGCACACGGTCTATAAAGCACTGCGTGTGTGATATACATCATGATCCGACACGGTTCACAGAGAGGAAACGTGTGTAACCATGCACACAGTTGTCGTTTGCAAAGCGTGTGTGATGTCAGACAATATCACAAACGGTGCGGGAAAAATAAATATGTGTGATTGTCGACCTATCATACATGGTTTTACAATCATGAACTGTTTGTGATGTGCCAGGCATCGTAAACGTAGAACCAGTTTGGTACGTGCCTGGAAAAATCCCGTGCCTAGAATGTGCCTAGACTGTGCCTGGTTTTAGGTAAAACCACAGAACTCCGACTACAATGGCAATGTGAGCACAAACGAGTAGCAAGGATGAAGCATTTGGGATATTGGAGATATCGGAAACAGTTTTATAGGGACAACTATATGCACCAAGGCTCCCTATCCCCGACGGTTTCTGGGTCGTGGGGGAAGGAACCCCCTATCGCAGTCACTCACTTGGCGACGGTTCAAAACACCATCGTGGAAAGGGGTTAAAAACCGTTTGTATAGCACCTCGCTGTACCAGTGTAGTGTTCTTCCTGCCAGAGGTTAAGTAAGAATATCAATATTATATTGGGAACTTAGCTTTGGCTGTTGTATTCCCCAACATTTTATAACATTTTATATAAACCAACTCAAATTCAACCAAGCAAAGCAACTACATGGACTTCTGCACAAAATTCAGACCAAACTCAAGACAAAGATCAAAAGCACTCAGCTCCCTGGCAACGGCACCAGAAAAAGTTTGATAGACTGCAAGTGCACATGATTTAGTTGTAGCCTTTTCGAAGTAAGAGTTTCGATCCCACAGGGAGCACATGAATCAATCTTTTGTCTCTTGGATGGTGCAAATATTATGCCTGCAAGTTATAAGTAACCCAAAGCAGTAGTAATATAATAGAAATGGTGTATTAACATAAAAGTAAATATTGCAATGAAAGTAAATAGTGAGAGTTGCGAATGAGAGTCTTGAAAGAAATCGGACTAAAGAGTTCCCGGGAGTCCGGAGTTCCCTCTAGTGTGTGCATCTGTAATGGTACCTAAACACAATGCTACATCAAATTCCTAAGCCACTTTGCATATTTTTATTTGTGGGCAGAGCGAGTACATACACATCCATATACTCGGCAGCCCCGTATCACATACGCCACCACCCTTCTTCCCCACTCTGGTTACCAAATGGTGATTAAGGGGGAAAAGGTCCCCGTGGATGCAGCCTATAGGTGGTCTCTGTTTTACCCCCTGCCGGAACGACCCGGGACGAAAGGAGATGGGGCCTGTCACGTCACCCACCACCGCAACAAACCATTCCGCCAGAAGTAATAACCTTCCGTCCAAAATTGTCATACATTGGATGGTCGACTTCACCCAACATCAAGAATATCATTAACATAAACATGCAAAGACGATATTAAATCCTAATATCAAACAATCTATTACACACTAGGGTTCATCCATATCCCGGAGAACCAAGGGAACTACTCACTCATGAAGGCAAGTAACATCATAACATGGTCGATGGAGAACATGAATGAATCACACATGCAACACACAAGGTGTACCTTTTAGGGTTATTGAGATTACAATGAATAGGATGTGGATGATGATGATTGTGGTGATGATGTTGAGGCCTTCTCGGTGATGGTAGTGGAGGCAACCTCCTCCTCCTTGCCGATTCCTCCCTCCGGATCCCTCTAGAGGCTAGGGTTCCTCCTTCTAGACGAGTTTCTGGTCTCTGTATTTGTACCATCCTCGATCCGATTTCACCTGGTGGAAATAGTTGATCCGCCGATGGCGTAGGCACTCCATACGACCACTCATACGGGCGGGCGCGGTCATACGGAACGTCGTCTTTTGCCCTGGAAGCGCGACGACGATTTCTTCATCGGCTTTCCTGGTTGACTCCTTTATGGTAGGTGATTATCACACTAAATGTGTGATTTCACTACCGTTTACTGGGATTTCTTCCAAAAAAATTGATCCAAAAACATGTTACCTAGGAAAAACGACAAAAAGAAATGAGTGAATGCAGTGAAATTCCACAAGGCCCACGGAGTAGGCACAAAAATACTAGCAAAATAATCACGTAATTTGGACTCATCACCTTGCTGGCGTGGACACCCAATGCCATCAATATAGCGCCACTGTTAAAAAATAGTGGTGGGGTTGGACCCCACATCACCAGTATTCTACGTGTTGATGGTGTGCCACATGGACAAAGACACCACTATAATCACTCACCTAGCAACGTGTGATGTACTTTGCACGCCACAAACGTTTCGTGTAGCCAAATTTCCCCCACCATATGACATTTAGCATTTCGCATTAAAACTAAGCACATATAAAAAATTACACAATAGAACAATACCAGTACATAAGTGACAATGTCACAAACAATACTAGCTAGCTAATTAATAAATGACAATGTTCTCACAAACACGAGCTAACTAAAAGTTAATAAGCAGTTTATTTAACACCGATGGACCAGCCACACACATACTTTTAAATGAGGTCGATGATCATCATTATCCTCCAGTCAACGCACGGGGTGTTTCTGATAGTGACTAAGACGAGTTGTCCAACCTGGAGATTCTTGCCAGCAAGGAAGTTGTTCCACCCCGCCAAAATTAAGACAGTGCGACCATCCATGTCCACTATGTACACGCGGATGGTGATGGAGCCCCTTGTGGTAAGGCGTAGTCCAGCAATATATGCTTCATCCGGCTCGATGTCACAGCTCACCGATAGCCTCCTAGGTTATATATATATATAGGGTGGGTCTATTCTAATAACACCCCCTAAGAGTGTTATTCTGCTAACAAAGACCCGATCGAACTGCTTGGGTAAAAAAACCACCCACCTTATCATGTGGTCACACGACCTCCACCTTCCACTCACGCACGACCTCCACCTCCCACCCTGCCGCTGTGCAGCCTCCCCTTCGTGTCACGCCGCCTCCCTCCTCGCGTCGCACCGCAGCGCCACCTGCCTCCCGCCCTACGCCGCCTCCCTCCTCGCGCCGCAGCGCCGCCTCCCTCCCGCGCCGCGCCGCAGCGCCGCCTGCCTCCTCGCGCCGCGCCGCCTCCCTCCCGCCACAATCAACCAACCGCCCTGATTCATCCCGGCAGCCGTCTCACCCACCGCCCCACGGAGCCCTTCCCAGCGCAACCGTGCACCCGGCCGCGAGCCACCCGAGAAGCAAACCTCCCCAGCTCCTGCGCATCCATCCTCGCGCCGCCCCACGCGCTCTACGCGGCCGTCCGACACCGCAGCACCGTCGCAGGTGTCCCCGCCCAGCCCCGACCACCGCCTCCACTGCGGCCGAAGGATGGGCAACCCCGTCCATGCCTCGATTCAAAGGTGGCGAGGCCGAAGGTGCCAGCAGAGGCTGCTCCAGCATGAACAATAGCAGGGTCATCCCCGTGCATCTCCGTTGCGGATCTCATCCTTCCCTTCCTCTGTATCTTCGTTGTTGATCCCCTCTCCCCTTCTTTTGTAGAGACGGCGGTGCGCACGAAGACCCCTCCCTCTACTCCCTACCCCAACCGCCATCTATGGAGGTGCTATAACGGCGCGACGGCGAGCTCATTCTCCTGCGGAGCAGCTTGTCCCACCCTCTGCTCTCCTCTACATGGTTCCAGGGCAGGCGCAAAGATCCTTTCATCCGAGGCGGCGAGCAGATTTGCCATGTGCACCCTGCAGTTCACTATTTGTTTGCGTGTTTTCCTGAAGTAAAAATCAAATTGCGATGTAGTCCACTGTTATTTGCTCCTGACATTCGATTGGGGCTCTCCTAGTGTTTCTAAAAAAATATCTGTTTAGATTTGCAGTACAGTGCATAGTGCAGAGGAGTTCCCTTTGAAAAAAGTTAAAAAGTTTGCATTACAGAGAAGTTCCCGTTGTAAAATGTTTGCAGTACAGTGCATAGCACACAGGAGTTCACTTTGTAAAAATATGTACGAGGAGTTCGCTTTTTATTATTTTTGATGGAAAAGTTTTTGCATATTTGTATGGACATAATTTACAGTGGTGTTAAAGAATGATGCAGATCATTGAGAAACCCCTGGTGGTACCATTTACAAATTGACGCGGTTCACTTGACCTTGTTCTCTATGGTCTCGCTCATAAAAAAAGTTTTTATCTTAGTTTACACAGCGAGTACATTTTTAGAAAAACAAGAAAAAAAAACCATGCAGCTCACTTCGATTTATGCCGTGGTTCACTTCTCTCAAAAAATAAATTGCACTCGCATGTTTAAAAAAATGCATCGGGAGTTGCAGTGCGCTTTGTCGTTGCATGCGGTTCACTACACTTGGCCAGGTAGTTTAGATAAAACTACAAAATAAAATGTTAGATAATAATAATAATAATAATAGTGCAGTTCCCTTTGTAGACATTGCAGTGCGGTTTTTTGTCTGATGCAGTTTCTTCGTTGATTTTGTTGTCGTGAAAAATGCATTAAAAAAATACAGTGCACTTGACTGTCTGATGCAGTGCGGTTTTCAGCCTAAAATCAGTGCGGGTTTTCCTCGTCTTCAAAAATTTACGTCCCACAAAAAAGAAATCATGCAGTCCGCTAGTCCCTCTGATGCAGTGCGGTTTTCCGTCTAAAAGCAATGCGGTTTTCTTCCTCGTCTTCAAAAATTTACGTCCCACAAAAAAGAAATTATGCAGCCCGCTAGTCCGTGTGATGCAGTGCGGTTTTCAGTCTAAAAGCAGTGCGGTTTTCTTCCTCGTCTTCAAAAATTTACGTCCCACAAAAAAGAAATCATGTAGTCCGCTAGTCCGTCTGATGTAGTGCGGTTTTCAGTCTAAAAGCAGTGCGGTTTTCTATCTGATGCGGTACATATGACGATTTCGTGTCGCGAAAAAACAGAGTCTCCCATTTTGTTAAAATCAAAATTGTTCTTAAACCGCAAGGAATCGGAGAGAGTGTTCTACATAAAAAAGTTGCATCTCATTGATGTCTTTCCAACGGTGTATAATTTGAATCATTCTAACCAGCGGTTCGTAAAAATTTCACGAAAAACGGCCGTTGCCTCTCGTCGTCAGCCGCACGATTTTCAAAATTAACTAAAAACTGTAAGAATCTCAAAACCATTTCAACGTATGAAAGTTGCGCCTCGTCCATATCTTTCCAACGGCATATCACACATCTCGTTTCGACAAACGGTTCAAAAACTGAAGCGAAAACAGTACGAATATTGCCAAAAATTAAAAAAACTGAATTCCACGATTTACTAAATTTAAAACTGCTCTTAAACCGTAAGGAATTAGAGAAAATAATGGATATGAAAAAGATGCACCTCGACGATATCTTTCAAACGGTGTATCATTTGCTTCATTCCGACAAGGGGTTTAGAAAAAATTGCGAAAATGCGCTCGCTGCCACTCGTCGTCCGCCGCACCATTTTTGAAACTGCTCTTAAACTGCGAGGAATCTTGAAAAGTGTTCAACATGGAGAAGTTGCGCCTAATCCATAGCTTTCCAACGGTATATTATATGCCTCGTTCTGATAAACGGTTAAAAACTAGAGTGAAAACAGTACCGGAAAAACACTGCGTGCAGTTTTTTCCGACACGAAGTTCACTAGTCTGTATTGTAGTGCCTTTGCTACAGAAAGTGCAGTGCTCTCGCATTGAGCGTGCAGTGCGGAAGTGTTATCAGAATAGTTATATTTTGAATAGTTACTATTCTGATAACACTTCCGCACTGCACGCTCAACACGAGTGCACTGCACTTTCAGTAGCAGGGGTACTGCAATACAGAGACTAGTGAACTTCGTATCGGAAAAAACTGCACCCTTGTTTTTTCGATACCTTTTTCACTTTAGTTTTTTAATCGTCTATCGGAACAAGGCGTGTAATATACCGTTGAGAAGTATGGATTAGGCGCAACTTCGCCATGTTGAACATTTTTCGAGATTCCTCACGGTTTAAGAGCAGTTTTGAAAATGGTGCGGTGCACGGCGAATGTCAGCGAGCGTTTTTCGCTTTTTTTCTAAACCGCTCGTTGGAATGAATCAAATGATGCACCGTTGGAAAGATATCGTCGAGGCACATGTTTTTCATATCTATTATTTTCTCTAATTCGTTACGGTTTAAGAGCAATTTTAAACTTACTAAATCGCGGAATTATGTTTTTCAATTTTTTTAAAATTTTTGGTACTGTTTTCGCTGCAGTTTTTCAACTGTTTGTCGAGACGAGGCGTGTGATATGCCGCTGGAAATCTACGGACGAGGCTCAACTTTCATATGTACAAATATTTTTGACATTCCTTACGGTTTTAAGTTAATTTTGAAAATCGTGCGGCGGACGATGAGTGGCAGCGGCCTTTTTCTCGAAATGTTTACAAACCGCTGGTCGGAATGATTCATATCATACACCCTTGGAAATATATCGATGAGACGCAACTTTTTCATGTAGAACACTTTCTCTAATTCATTACAGTTTAAGAGCAGTTTTGATTTTACCGAAAAGCAGACACTCTGTTTTTGCCAAGACAAAAATCGTCGTGTGTACTGCAACGGACAGAAGAACACACTGCTTCAAACTGAAAACCGCACTGCAACAGACAGTTAAGTGAACTTCATCATTTCTTTTTTGTCGAACGTAAACTTTCTCGCACAAGTTTTTGTTGTCTTTTTTTCAATTTTTTTTAACGAGAGTGGACCGCAACACTCCCGAAAGTGAACCGCAACACTACCAAAAGTGAACCTCATGAGTTTTTGTTATCTTTTGTTCGTACTTCTTACTTTTTACGTGTGTAGACCGGGCGAGTGGACCGCAAGGACCAAGTGAGTGAACTACATCTAATAAGAAGAGAGCTTCTTTGAGATGTTTTATTTCTCTTTACCAAGGAAACCACGAAGGAGTTTTATAACAAACTGCGTGGGAGAACAAAGTGAGCTTCATAATCTCACTTATGAGCTGCTTCAAGATGAGTAGTGAACCTCTTTGGTAACACTTTTTTAGAACACATGAAACTACCGGAGACGAGTGTAATTCACAAACAAGGGAACTGAACCGCGTGAAAAATTGAAGTGAAGTACATGACTTTTTTTATGAGACGACTGCACTGATTTTTCAAAATCATTCTTTTAGTTTCTTCGGTTATCACATGAACAAAGTGAACGGCTCGTCAATTTTTATAGAATGAACCACATAGCTTTTTACAGCGAGCTGCATCATGTACTCAACATCTTGTACGAGATAACCCACAAAAATAAAATGCAATCTAAAACCGCATGCCTTGGACGGATGAACTGCATCACCTTTTTTGACACATTCTAGAGCAAAGTGAACTCCCAAATTTGGCACTTGAGTACCCCAGTAGTTAACTGCACTGCACAACACTGCACACTGCATAACCATTCTTTTCAAAATGCAAAATAAAAATGAACTGCATTAAAACTTCACTGCAAAATGCTTTTCAATACAGTTTCCCGCAGTTAAACATCCAGGAGCTAGAATAGCAAGCTGATATTGAGGAAGAAGAGAACCACCCACGCGCAGGTGTGTCGTGCCACACCCTGATTCCCCACGGGGCAGAGCCCGGCCGCGCCTTGGAGGAACAAAGGAGGAGCATCACCTGGCCGGGACGACGGACTGCGAGGGAGCCGGGTGTGGACCGCGGGAGAGGGAAGGCGAGGTGAGCCGTGGCCGGGACCGGAGATGAAGCCAGCACATCCGTCACCACCGTAACGAGGAAGGGGGGTGGGCAAACGAGCGCCGCCATGGACTGGGTCCTCGTCGTCGGATCTCACAGGGGATCCACGCGCGCAGATGCAGGAGGTGGAGAGGACCGCCGGCATCGCGCAGGGAGGGAAGGCCCCTGGCTAGATCCGGTGACGGCGTGTCATTTTGGACCCATGGCTGGTCAGATCCGCGAGGCCCCGGGAGGGTGCCTGAGTGGCAGGGTTGGCGGCGGGGGAAGCAGGTGAGGCCGTCGGTGGGAGGAGGAGGCGAGGCGGGGCCGGCCAGAGTCGATGCAGTACGGCTCGTGTGGCGATGCAGTACGGCTCACGTGGCGATGCAGTGTGGGGCGGAGTCGAGGCCGTGGCG
>NC_057799.1:335905811-335911806 GCF_018294505.1 Triticum aestivum
GCTGTGGGTTGGGGGAGGGAGGCGCGCGCGGACCGGGAGTGGGAGGAGGCGGTGGGGTGGGGTGCGGCGGTGGTCGGGGCCATCCCCGTGGTCGCCGCCCGCCAAGCAGGTGGTGGAGGAGTGGGGTTCGAGGGAGAGTGGTGGGCGGCCGTGGGAGGAGGGGTGGGTTTTTCTATTCATCAGGTCAGCGCGGGTCGGGTTGCTACTGGGTAGGGTGTTAACAGAATAAGAGCTACTATTAGCAGAATAAGTCTTAAGGGGGTGTTATCGTAATATACCCACCTTATATATAATATATATATATAATATATATATATATATGATAAATGAGCATGTCACGCGTAATTATCAACAAAGCATACACTTAAATTCACATATATATCATCAAATTACTACACTAAGCATATTCTTTCTAAAAAAATACATATGTCATGTGCAATTATCAACAAAGCATGCATACACTTCAGTTCACATATATCATCGGATTCAACATTAAGCATGTCATCAGATTGTACACTAAGGATATCATCACATTACTACAGTAAGCATATCATGAAATTACTACACTAAGCATATCATCACGTTACTACACTAAGCATATCATTGAATTCTACGCTAAGCATATCATAAAAATTACTACACTAATTAAGTATCATCAAATTAATACACTAAGTAACATACCATGACATGGTGGATAATATGCGTCCTTATCAGACGGGTCACGAATGGCATCCCGACGTAGGCATCACATGGCGGAAGTTTTTTCCCAGAGGTTGTCTGTTTCATCCTCGCTCAGCCTCATTATTTGGCCATAGAGGGCTTCATCAAGTGGGTCCTCATCATCTTCCTCCATGTTGAGATAGATAACAGTCAGTCTGGGTCTTCATCCTCTAAAGGAGAAGTTGATCAATTCACCACTAGTGAGATTCATGTGGGCGATGAAACGATCCCATTCATCTCCTCCAATCTGGGACATCGTTCTTTCCTTCTCTACCTCCATAGTGTTGGCCCCCCAGGAGCCTCGAAGATCATAGTGTCTTCGGCCAGCTGAATGAATTCCAATCTTATATTGCATGGGACGATCTGTCTAAGAAAAAAAACACACACACAATGCATTAATGGAAATAGCAAAAAAAAAGAAATAACTCTTAGAAGGTTCATATAATTTGTTACCGCTGCAGGAACAAAACTCGGCTGGAAGTAGATGCCGAAAAACGTGCCAGTTGCAAGGCTGCTGGCGCACCTTGACTTGCACACTCGACATGGTGGTGGTTGCTCCATTCTACACAAAACAAACTGAACACTAAGTATAATCTAATTCTAGAATACTAAATCAACACTAAGTATAATCTATTTCAACACTAATAAATCAATTTCTACTAAATATAATCAGATATTGCACTGTTAAATCTAATTCTGCACTACTAATTGTATACACAAATAAACAAAATCCAGAGGGAGACACAAATAAACAAATTCTACACAGCCAATCTAAGTATAATCCTTGGCTTTCTTCATCTACAATGTGTATCCATTAGAAATCACACTAGCAATAAGAATTTAGCAAATCTTCTACGTACACAGTAGCATTGAGCACTCACAGTATTAAAATTCATCCATCCATCTATCAAAAAGCTAGCACCATTCAGTCATTTATCAAGCAAAGCATCTACTCCTACCAAACAAACATACATATTCACAGTACGAAAACTCATCCATGCCATCCATTCACCAGTCCATCCATGTATAGAGAAGAAGCATCTTATTTTTTTGGGTCAGATCCGCCACTGGAGGGAGACGCTAGGTATCAGTGTACAAAACTAGGGGTCCTTTTTGTACCCCTTTACTTGTGCGCGGGCAGTCGCAGCCAAACGCCTGCGGCCGCGCTTGGCGGGATAGAAGAGGAAGCAAATACACAAGACTACCAGAGCAGTGCCAAGCCAAAGGCGCGAGGTGTAGAGGGACAAGGTGGGCTCTCCCCGGCAGGAGCCTTGCCGGGGCAGCTTACGTAGCCCTGGCAAGGGCCTTGCCGGGGCAACTTGCCCAACACCAGCCGAGCCGCCACCCTTAAGCCTAAGAGTTCCGACACCATCGACACTACAAAAAATACACTTCCGTGATGATACGTGTTTGTCACAGTAGGTCACATTTTCTGTCATGCATGTACATCCATGACAAATTTATGACAGAATCAAGATAGTCATACCTGTGCTGTCGTAGAAGTGTTCCATGACATTGCCAAAATTATCATCACGGAAGTGTCCACTTCCATGACGATAAATCGCGCGTCATAGAAGTGCTTTCGTCAAGGGTGACTGACACGCGGCATCCACCATAACGGAACGCCATTAAGCTATCGGGTCTGGTTTTGGATCCGATAACCCGTTAACAGCCCCGACCAATGGGGATTTTCCATGTGTAAAATCATCATTGGCTGGAGGAAACACGTGTGGGCCCACCGTTGGGACAGATGTCATCCACTCATTGGTCCCAAAGCGCCTATGATACGTCGACATGTGGCACGGCCCAACAGAGGCCCATTCCTGTGAAAAGGCCGGCCCATTTGACTTGGTCAAAAGGTGGCGGGCCGGCCTACGGCAATCCTATTAACGGCCTGTTCGCATATAGCCCATTTACAGCCCGCTAACCCAGGGCCCGTTTACGGCCTATCCGAATTAGGCCTAGTAGCGTCATCTGGGCCGTCCAATATAATTCCAGCCCGTTTTAACTTCTGGCCCATGTATGGCCCATGACGTCTTTTGGCCCATATGAGGCCCTTAGTAACCCTCGGCCCATTAACGGCCCGTGGTAAAACTGGCCCGTAATGAACAGTGTATCACTTTATACCCATTAACGGCCCATTATTCCGTTGGGCTGTTTCCAGCCCATGTTATCTTTCGGCCTTCTCAGGGCCCATTTATTCTTGGGCTCATTTCCAGCATTCATTTACTTTCGGCCCGTTACTGTCATTTTCTGCTTGTGGGCCAAATACAGCCCGCGGTTACAGTCGGCCCGTTTGTGGCCCGTTAATACGTTGGGCCGTTTTCATAGCGTCATCAAATACGACCTATTAACGACGGCCCGTTATGGTCGGCCCATGAACGGACGATTTCAACTCTAGCCCATTTCGGCCATAATGTGGTATGTTATTGGCCCATGTTTGGCCAACCGATCATACGGCCCGTAGAAGGGCCATTGATGATACGGCCCGTAGAAGGCCCATTGTGTCTACGCCCCGTAGAAGGCCCATTGTTTCTACGGCCCTTAGAAGGCCCATTGTTTCTACGGCCCGTAGGAGGCCCATGTTAACTACAATAAATATGTAGCCCATTGTTAATGTGGCCTAGTTTTAAAAAATAGGTTATTGCGGCCACTAGCAAACCACGGAAAAAGAACTGCACTGACTACAAGAAAACAAATAAACAAGACAACGGAAATAAATAAGTAAGCAACTTACACTAGGCTATCACGGCTATTACACATATTACATCCACTGGGCATCAAAGTTTGCCACAAGTGCAATTATAGGGAAGAATGCAGCATATAAACGCCGCAGCAAAATAAGTCCAGAACAGAAACCACTTCAGAAGAGCTCAAGAAACAATATCCTGGATACCCATAATGCTGGCAAGATGCTTAGCAAGCTTATTAACTTTCTCTTGTTTGGCGCTTAAATCCTCCAGCACTTGCTGTTGCACCAGAAAGTATGCATCTGAATTCTGCAGGGACTTCCTCAGTCCTTCGGCTTCCTGTCGCATAACATCTGATCGATGTCTTTCAACTTGAAGTTGAGACTCAAGAAGCCAAACTGATTCAGGCAGCGAGTTCTAAGAGCCGGTGCCAGCAGTAGTAGCCAGTAACTCGGACACTACATCAAGACAGGACTTTGGGGTTGTCTCAGTGTCTTCAATATAGTTTTTATCAGCTTTCTTGGAGAACAACAGGGATGTCTCACTATCTTGAACCTGATCTGCATTACTTCCTTTACCATTGCATAACGGGGTACTCTTCTCCAATATTTTATCCGCGTTCTAAAGGAGAAACAAACAAACATATCACAGGTTTACAATGTAGTATATGAAACTCATTTTGGTAAACCAGTTCAGTAGTAAGGTGGACAGGATAACAGCATGAAACAAACATATATCTATGTAGTATGGTCACTGTATGGTCTATATCATTCTAGTTTATGTTGCCAAATCAAGATAGATACAGTTCGAATCATATCTATTTAAGACAAAGCAGCATAGACAGAATATAAGTGTGGGAAACTACACAGCAATAACAACACTTGTAATGTGCATGGCATGAGAACATAACTGTTTATTCAATTGAAACTAAAATCAACATAGAGCAAGTTACAACAGCAAACACGTTAAAGAAACAGGTTTAAAACATACATGTTGCGCCATTGGAGTTTCAATTGCATCCTTCAAATTTGAAATTAGTTGGTATGAGTAAATACAGTGATGCAAGAGCAAAGTAGTATGAACCATAGCTACGGAACCTGGCCTGGGGAATAATTCTTCTTCTGCTTTAAGCATTGACTTGGGGTTCGGAGTGGTGGTCCTCGTGCTTTGGGCATTGCAGTTGCCTTACTAACTGCTCGTGTTTGGGTGCTCTGTGGTGGAGACGGTGCTGTGTCAACGGGAACTAGGTTACTATCTGCTGGGGTTGGGGTTAGAAGGTGTGTAGCTGGTTCTTTGTCCAACTGGGTAGGGGTACAATCTGCGTGAGTCTGGGTTATGTGTGGTGGGGCTGGTTCTTGGGCAAGTACAACCGTGGTACTATCTCCGTCGACAGGTAGCACGATCTTTTCTGAAGATCGTGTTTTTACTCCCACAGATACTGCCATCACCCCCTCCAATTGAAATGGCTGATAAACAAGAAAAGTAATTGAATGTACACACATTGTAAGATAGACAGGTGCAATGGATAGTAGGGAAGAAAACAGGGCATGAAATAATTCACATTTATGTTGTCTAACCAAACAGAATAGCAGGACATAATTTCAAATATATGATGGCTAATTAAACAGGATAGCATGACACAATTTCACATGTATGATGACTAACTAATCATGATAGAATGACATACTTCAAAATATGATGACTATGTAAACAGGATGACATGATATAACTATACGATGTGTCTATTAAAGTGGTTGGCATGCCATAAATCACAAACATGCCGTCGATGGAAACATGATGGCATGATATAATTCACGGATAGAATGACATAATTCAAAATATGATGACTATGTGAACAGGATGAGATGATATAACTATATTATGTCTTTAGAAAATGGGTTGGCATGCCATAATTCAGATACATGCTGTCTATGTAAACATCATGGCATGATATAATTCAAATATATGATTTATATACTAAGGAAGTGAGCAGAGGGCAATCACATATATGATGTGTCAACTAAGGAGATGGCATTCAATATCGTGTATATGATGTAAAAACTAAGCATTGCAATACAACATATGCATGATATGAGTAATATAACCCTGCCAAGTTTGAGCATACACCTCAGGGGGATAATAGGACTGGTCATCTGCCTCTGAATCCTCCTCTAAAGAGCTATCTGTAACCAGCAACATATCTGCTTCACCAGGTAGCATTGTCTGCTCTGAAGACCTTGTTTTCACTCCAGATTTCTCCATCACCAATTCAAATGGCTGATGCACAAGAAGAGCAGTTGAATATACAAACATTGTCGACAAAAGCAATGAGAAATACAAAAAAGGACGACATGATATAATTCACATATATGACGCTTGGCTAAACTGCATGGCATTAAATAATTCACATATATAATGCCTTGCAACAAGATAGCATTACATAATTCACATATATAATGTCTTGCAAAAAGATGGCATTGCATAATTCACATATATGGTAATTAGACACTAAACAGGTGGCATTCACACAAATCATGTCTAAACTAAGAAAATGACATAGCAATGCAAGATACCATACGCACGAT